>NC_051406.1:37896963-37897228 GCF_015228065.2 Penaeus monodon | reverse complement strand
CCCTGAAATATCGTCGAACTAAAATAAGCGATCAATAGTTTATCAAGATAACGATAGTGAAATCAGTTACACACTGTCGCGATAAGGAAGAGACGAAGGAAAGAAGTGGAGAAGAATTGAAGAAAACCGGCTGTAAGTGTCTCAACTCGGTGGGGATTTGGGACAACTTTCCGAGGTCTGATTGAAAGCAGGCGAGGTAAGCCAGGGGCAAGATTTACATAGAAAAGAAACAGTAAAAAACGTGCCGGAGTTACTAACTTCAATC
>NC_051406.1:37896473-37896687 GCF_015228065.2 Penaeus monodon | reverse complement strand
TCTCCCTCCCTCTACCCCCCTCCCCCTTCTGCCGAGACGCGCCGCCACGCCGAAAATATGTAGATTAGATTTCCTTAGGCTGAGACCATCTCGGGACTTCACAGGAGGATCACTTGAGCGGTGACTTTGTGTTCTTCAAGCTGGTTTTTTCCCGGGATGCGAACACGCGTATGTAGGCGCATGCTGGCAGGCTGGCACAGATGCATGTGCAAAC
>NC_051406.1:37895870-37896373 GCF_015228065.2 Penaeus monodon | reverse complement strand
AAGTATATGTTAAACCAACAGAGAGATATGCATAAGCATACAAACCCACACATATTTACACACAAACTGATATTAATTTATTTTCTTGACCCATTTCCTTTTTTTTCCATCACACCATTCACCGCCATTCACCCCCTTCCCCCTCTCGCCTCCCAGCCCCTTTTAGCTCTTAGCCCTCCCTACCTTCTTCCCTGTCCCCCCATTCTACCTCCCCCACCTCCCCCCCACCCAATGCTCCATCCTCCCACCTCCCCCCCACCCCTATTATCCATCTCACTAACTCCCCCTACCTCCCCTCACATCCCCCCACCCAGTCCTCCACCCTCCTACCTCCCCCCACCCCTATTCTCCATCTCCCTACCTCTCCCTTCCTACCCCATCTCCACCTCCCCCCACCCACGGCTCACTCAGAGACACCCATCAATCATAGCTTCCAGACATGTTCCACTCGACTACCTAAGATCAACCGCACACACACACACTTCCCGTGATGAAAATGCCTG
>NC_051406.1:37895623-37895807 GCF_015228065.2 Penaeus monodon | reverse complement strand
GGGGGGGATTATGGGGGAAAGGATTTTAATTGTCGTTTTTTTGGGGGGGATTATGTTGTTATAGGTTATGTTTGTGTTTGTATTTCATGGAGAGGATTGGTGAAATTTGGGAAAAGAAGAAGTAAATAGGTTGATTTATTTTGGGTGGGGTTGCATGGTATGAAGTGGTAACTTGGAGGGATGT
>NC_051406.1:37894328-37894409 GCF_015228065.2 Penaeus monodon | reverse complement strand
TATTAATAGCACACATGCTTGAAAATATACGTATGATGTACTTTTACATATACTATTAAAATATAATATACATCCCAAAAA
>NC_051406.1:37894018-37894088 GCF_015228065.2 Penaeus monodon | reverse complement strand
AAATACAATATGTAAATATATTATTATATACATGTTAATATACAACACACACCACACCCCACACAATTTT
>NC_051406.1:37893576-37893714 GCF_015228065.2 Penaeus monodon | reverse complement strand
ACACAACCCAATACATCACATACAAACATACACTTGCACATATCGATACATTACTTTCATATCTAATTACATATAATATACATTACACATCACAGAACCCCCTCCCCCCTCCCCCCCCACGCACACACAATATTGAGC
>NC_051406.1:37892192-37892447 GCF_015228065.2 Penaeus monodon | reverse complement strand
AGTACGAAAGAACAGACTCAGAAGAAAAAGGAGAAAATCTGATGTACTTGGGCGAGTAGACCAAGAACGAAACAGGGAGCTAGAGGGAGGAGAAGGAAGACGAGGGGAAAGGAAGTGATGCAAAAGAGCGTATGATTGGGAGGAGTGAGGGGAGAAGGAGGGGAAACAGCGAGATATAAGGAAAGGTTGAGGAACAGCCGAGGGGACGAGGAGGGGAATGGGAAAGTTCCGAGCGAAAGGGCCGAATGGGAAAGC
>NC_051406.1:37891962-37892148 GCF_015228065.2 Penaeus monodon | reverse complement strand
AGCATCCGAGGACAGGTATGGGAGAGGGGAATGGGAAAGAAACGACACACCAAGGACAGGAATGAGGGAAGGGAATAGGGAAAATCGAGGGGGGAAGGAGGGCGCAAGGAATGGCGGCCGAGGGAGAGGGGCGCACAGGTGATCGCTCCCACGTCACACGGGCGGGGGTGTAGTTGCCTAGGTGAT
>NC_051406.1:37891733-37891934 GCF_015228065.2 Penaeus monodon | reverse complement strand
CTCCACGCCTCCCGCTGTCTGTCCGCTCGCTGCGCTCTCGCCCGCTCTCCTCCTCTCGGCTCCTCTCTGTTTCCTTTCTCCGCGTTTCCTCTTTTCCTCCCATGTACCTTTCTTTCCCCTCAGTGCTATTTTTAAGCATGTGTTTCGTCCATACTTGGTTTAGTATTTTTTTTATCTCCGCATTTTGTGTGTGCACCTGTT
>NC_051406.1:37891514-37891601 GCF_015228065.2 Penaeus monodon | reverse complement strand
CATGTCCTTTCTTTCCCCCACGCATTAAAGCAGTGTTCCGTACCATACTTGGTAGCAATTTTAATCCCGCAATTTTGGGTGCACCGT
>NC_051406.1:37889989-37891020 GCF_015228065.2 Penaeus monodon | reverse complement strand
TCGGTCTGTTACTTTATTCTCACTACCTACATCACCATCGATTCTCATTTCACACAGAACAACATCTTACATACTCACACTTCACATCTTTTTTTTTTATACACACACTCACACTTTCCCCCTCCCCACCCGTACAATTCCATCCCACTCTATCCCACCAGCACAACTTTCCCCCCTCCCCCCCCACACACACCAAAACTACCGGACGCACTCTCGCCCCAACGCAACCCACGGAAGCGCGCGCACCCGAGAGAAAAGCAGATACCCGGACACAACCGAGCATATGTCTAGACTAAGGCAGGACATGTTCGGAATTTACACCGGGTCGCCTCGTGCGGGACCGAGCAAGACCCGCTCGCCTAGCGCTCGGTTCGCGTCTTTATTCCGCTCGCTTGTCGTATTTTTTTTTCTTCTTGTGAGGTTGTTGTTATTTTTCATTGCTTGTTTTCTGTTTTTGTTTGTGTTATGTTTTTTGTTGTTGTTTATTGCTTTCTGTGTTTGTGTTTTTCTTGTTAGGATGTTTTTATTTTTTGTTATTTTTTGTTTTCGGTCTGTGTTTATGTTATTCTTCTATGTTTCTTGCCTTCTGTTCGTGTATTTTGTTATCAGGTGTTGTTTGTTTTTTGCTATTTCTTGCTTTGTTTGTGTTTTTTTTGTCACTTGCTCACTTTTGCTTTGTGTTTATCATTTTTTCTTCCCTTTCGTGCTGTTCATAGTATCACGATATTCTGTTTTTATTCCCCCTCGCCATAGAACTTACGTTTTATTATCACCTCATAATTTTTTTTTCATCATCGTCATTATTATCATTCATAGCCGTTGTCAGTGATATTATTTTTCGTCTTTATGAATCTCTTACTGTTGACAATGGAAAGACGGATGTCATTTTTACATTTTTGAATTCGTTTTTTTGTAAAGCATATAGACTAGAGAAGCTTACGAACGTACTGCCGAATTAGGTAAGCAGAGTTGACTGTGTAAAGCAACATAGGATTGTCATTAGAGTTAGTTACGATTAACGTGCCCGGATA
>NC_051406.1:37889846-37889935 GCF_015228065.2 Penaeus monodon | reverse complement strand
ATGGATGATTTTGCAAGACAAAACAAGAATCTAGGATAGATCATTTTTGTCGACGATGTGCAGTTATGAAGCACCACTTTTCATGTACT
>NC_051406.1:37889420-37889707 GCF_015228065.2 Penaeus monodon | reverse complement strand
AGCAAATAAAAGGATAGAGATATATGACTAACCAAACAGATAAGCATGTTGAGCTAGATGCGTATGTAGACCAAATCACGAATTGCAGGACCAGTTAAAGTAAGAAAACTGTCTTGAAGAGTACAGTAAGAGGAGGCTGAAGTAGCGTGGGCATCTTGTGAGGAGGGAAGAGGACAATGGGTGAGGAAAATCAATGGAAAATGAAGCTGCAAGGAAGAAGGTAAAGAAGCAAGCGCAATAAGGGAGGCGAATGGATGGCGTTGATAAAGATCGTGGAAGGGTTATCA
>NC_051406.1:37888924-37889202 GCF_015228065.2 Penaeus monodon | reverse complement strand
GGAAAAAAGATATTTCTTTTTTACCCCCTTTTTTACCCCAACATTTTACCTCCATTTTACCCCCTTCCCCAATTATCCCCCTCTTTTCCTCTTTTCTCTCGTTATCTTTATTTCAGTCGTTATCCTTATCATCACTGTGGTTCCTTTTTCCTGTTCGGTTTTCCAGTATCTTTCCTTAAGAAATGTTGCAATTCTCAGCCTCATTGAAGTTGTCACAAAAAGATAGGAGGTTATTGTAGAGGGATTTTTACATACCCCTTATTTGTGTATATGTACGG
>NC_051406.1:37888326-37888571 GCF_015228065.2 Penaeus monodon | reverse complement strand
CCGATACTATTTTCAAGTTTGCTAATTATATGGTCTCGCCAAGGAAATGCTACCCAGTCCCGGCGGCAGCGAAATAAAGTTGTGTCTCGACATTTTCCTAATCCTTTCTCGGGAATTTATTGTGTCTTGTGTATATTAGAAGGCGCAATGTCGTCCATATGTCGTTTTGTATGTCTGTGCGTGGCCTGTGTGCGCAAGAACGAGTGCAGTATGTATGTGTCAACCTTTAAAAGCGATATCGATCA
>NC_051406.1:37886847-37887270 GCF_015228065.2 Penaeus monodon | reverse complement strand
GAGGCAAAAACAGAAGCAGAGCCTTTAGACGATATGTTAATGGAAGGATATATGTCGCCAATGTGTCTGCGTGGAAGCACGCATGTCTTGCGAATGTATGGATGGATGTATGAAGACGCCTCTGCATGATGTGCACTCGTGGAAGCCTTTCTTTTACACAGAGATATAGTGATGTGCGCGCGCCAGTGAGTCTGTGTGTTCGTCTCGCTATTGTCGAGGCTTTCTCGTTCGCGCTGTTTTAGTTATGCAGTTTGCAAAGTTCTCTGCATAAAAACAGATTGATGACTTCGCAGTCACCGTCACGACGTGTCTGAAGCCCCGAAGCTTCAGGACGGCAAGTTGGGTGTAAAAATTTCATAAAGTTACGTGACGAAAAAGACGTGTTGTGAGTGAGCTGTTTGAAAGGCTGAGAATTGAGCCATT
>NC_051406.1:37886329-37886496 GCF_015228065.2 Penaeus monodon | reverse complement strand
AGCTTTTGTTCTCGGTTATCATACTGGAACTATAACTCCGAGCTCCCACCATCAACGTGAGATAGCGTCCACTTGGGAAAATTAGTCTCCGGCTTGAGACACTTACACAGCAACGTAAAGATCTACCCGCTGTCGTGTCCACTGCACCTCCATACGTTGAATGCAAT
>NC_051406.1:37885179-37885446 GCF_015228065.2 Penaeus monodon | reverse complement strand
AAAGAGGAATAATGTTCCCGGCCCTAATTTGGCCACATGTTTCGACCAAAAGGTTCCTGCAGCGCGACAAGGCAACAAGAACCAAAGGTGGAAAGTTGGCGATATTCTGGTTCTTGCAATCCGCGTCACTTGTCGCCATTCGCCGGTTTTTAGGGAATTTTGCCTCAAAGGGAAGAGATGGGGAATGGAGTGCGCTTCCTCGCAGTTTTGCTTCGGTGGGATTTGATTCGAAAGTGAGCGTAAATACATTTAAAACATTCACGCAGT
>NC_051406.1:37883925-37884753 GCF_015228065.2 Penaeus monodon | reverse complement strand
ATGAACAATTTACTCGATGAAGCAGCCATGGCTTGCAAAAATGTAAATCAGATTGCGTTAATGTTATGTAAATAAGAAAGAGGATAAAACATTTAATATAGATCACAAAACACGTACAGCATAATGCATTACACCATTTAAAAATAAATTTATGATGAAAATTCATTGCCTACTAATCATATAATGAACAGAATGTGAATGCGGCCACTTTTTAAAGGTCGAGGGGAAGGGGTGTGCGTGATGACCTTTGTTAACATCAGTTGATGATGAATATATATGTATATTTTTTTATATGGAAATAACTATTGGATGTATGACTGACAGTAATTTCCAAAACTGTTGCTATGGGAAAAGAACTTTTTTTTTTTACTGTGATTTCAGGAATTCCTACTCTGTTAATTTATCATGTGACATCAGTATAGGCTTAGCTGATGTTTTATCAAGTATAGACTCAGGTGATACTGTTCTTTGTTTTGCAGTTCGTATAAGTCGTTAAAGCTTACAGAGAGAATGTGTAAGCAAATAGTATGTAATAGTATGTACATATTGGTAACTTCAGTGCGCGTTGGTGCATCTGTATTTTCAGTGTGAGTTCATGCTTCTGAAATTATAGTCTTGGTGAATATATAGTTACAGTTTGACTGTATTGGTGAATCAGTAGTGTATCTATGGTCCGAGTGTGATGGATATATAGTTAAAGTGTGTTGGTTTGTTAACAGGATGTTTCCGATGTGTTGGTGCATTTTAGTGTCTGTGGTTTATGGCGAGGTAATGGAACAGACTATAAGATCCACATTTTCTATGGGACGTAAGTTAAAAAATAGGGGA
>NC_051406.1:37883616-37883893 GCF_015228065.2 Penaeus monodon | reverse complement strand
CTCTCCTCGGGCTTAGTGGAAAAAAAACTTAAAGTTGTATCCACCCGTTTATCGGTTCTTGAGCCAGTAGGATAAACATTCCTGGGCCGAGATTGTCCAAGGTTCGCGCCTCCTGGAATGGCCTAATGACATTCCAAGCATTCCAGTTGGAGTCAAAACACTCTAGTCTTTGTTCCGGGAGGATTCCACTAGACCGAGATTACTGGCAATGTAAACTAATGCTTGTAAATATAACTGAACGCAGATGTAATGCTTTGCCTAAGAGAGAAAGGGAGAG
>NC_051406.1:37882963-37883575 GCF_015228065.2 Penaeus monodon | reverse complement strand
GCACACCAGCATAACACCAAGCACAATAAATATCTTGTGGTAAACTCGAAAGAGAAAACTCCATCAGCCATCATATGTTAGCACGTGACAAGTACAGAGTAGATTCCTGCTAAGACACAGATTTAAGACCCTGCAACCCGTATCAGCTGATTGATATCGCACTGCGGAAGGGACGGAGTCTGGAGTACAATCTGGGGAGATGAAGATGCTCGTAGCCACCGTAAAGAAGCTAGTATCCTTCCTTAAGAAATCTTTCAAGTGTTTCGGTTAGTGGAAGAAAATATGAATAGGCTTATTACATCGACCGGGTTATTGCGAGTGTTCTGGTTATGAAAACGCGATTAAGAGTATGGCTATTGCGTTGAGGAAGTATTGTAGGGTACTAGCAGCTTAAGTCGTTGTCTGAAAGTAGTATTCTTTTCCTGAGAATGTTGTTTGCTGGTGATGATTATCGAAGGACAGCCAGATATATTATTAGTGTGCTACAAAAAGGACTATTTTTTGTGCGGTTTTGTAGAGCGGAGATGCTATTTTTCCGCCTTAGAATAAAAAAATGTAGGAAAATAAGTTAATATATTGATAGATAGATAACTGTATATGTGTTTTCTTGCT
>NC_051406.1:37882738-37882925 GCF_015228065.2 Penaeus monodon | reverse complement strand
AGCACCAATAGGCAGAACGTAGCTAAAGACTGTGCTACACCGAGAGAGACGTTTACGTGCAAAGCAAACAAAAAGAAAATGCTTCGAGTATTCAAGTTAAGAAGGTTAACGTAAAAGCACAGTTTAGGACATGACAAAGGTCAAGGTCGCTCTCTCGGAAGTTCAAGTTGTGCTTGGGTTTTATAAA
>NC_051406.1:37882077-37882312 GCF_015228065.2 Penaeus monodon | reverse complement strand
GGCCTTCCTATGCATATATTTGAATATAAAAATTCAAATGTTTTTTGTTGTGCCGACGATTTGTCTTTGGGGAGGGAAAGTTATCACATGTGGGAGAAAGAGCGGAAAGTGCTGAATGAGAAGTGAAATGTGGCGAGAGAAGTCCGTAGATTGCAAGGAGATCGGGAAGTGGAGACATGGCGAGAACGCTTCATGAAGGCTGAGGGAGTGTCGTTATTAAAAAAAAAAAAAAATA
>NC_051406.1:37881608-37881988 GCF_015228065.2 Penaeus monodon | reverse complement strand
TGAGGAAAAGGTGATACTAGATGGTGCAAGAATGAGGGAAGTGCGATATACGAATAAAGGAAGTAGAAGTTAGGTAAATAAATATCAAGCGGACGAAGTAAGACGTGATAGGAAATTTGCACAAAAGAATATCGGAATAACAAATAAAATCGATGGGAAAATTAGATATGATAAAAGGTGAAAAAAAAATCTTGACGAAAAGTAAAATTTTGAAAAGGTGACAAGGAATCTAATCTAGAAAATGTCAGGGAGGGAAAAAAGGGGGAGAAAATCGAAGTAAAAGTAAAAAGATTTCAGCCGTGGTAAATAGGAAATCGATGTGTGAAGGAAAATCGGATAACAGTTACATGTAAGATCGGGAACGTGAATTGGGTAAGGTG
>NC_051406.1:37881344-37881447 GCF_015228065.2 Penaeus monodon | reverse complement strand
GCCGAGGGTGTGTGTGTGAGGGGGTGGGGGTCTGGGGGGCCTGCCCGGTCGAAGTGTTGTTGTTAGCGTTAAGTGAATTATTGGTCAAGGATAGTACGTGAGG
>NC_051406.1:37881228-37881308 GCF_015228065.2 Penaeus monodon | reverse complement strand
GGCGAAATGTCGCGGAGGACTTCGGCGCCGCGTCACCTGCGCCGCCGGCCACCGCTCCGTTTACCGCGGGCTTGCCTGGC
>NC_051406.1:37880919-37881008 GCF_015228065.2 Penaeus monodon | reverse complement strand
TACACACTAGTACGTGTATTTATGTCTATGCCTGTGTTTTTATGTTGACAGTTAGAACGATGCCTATTTTGATGGAAACATGATTGATA
>NC_051406.1:37880644-37880875 GCF_015228065.2 Penaeus monodon | reverse complement strand
TAGTCTTGGACACTTAATTCCAAGCTTGCAGCTCGAGGGAAGAATCTTTGCAACTTTAAGAGATTTTCGGTGTTTTGTGCGAGCTATAACATTATCTTAACCAGATAATACAGCTGTCGTAAAATTTAATGGAAGGTGATTCGTAAGGACAAGCATTCCGAAATCTATAAACGTAATATGAATGGTCTTTCGGCATAGCTACTCACTGTGCGATATACGAATTAAGTGTTA
>NC_051406.1:37879199-37880001 GCF_015228065.2 Penaeus monodon | reverse complement strand
CGCCAGAATTTGATTCATATCTCATCTCATACGAGTTCTCTCTAGCGTTTTCTGAGAAACATAAGAATGCAGTGAAGCGTCTAATGCCTTTATTCAAGAGACTTGTTCTCATGTGTTGCTTTCCTCCTGCCTATCTTACTTCCATGTAATACATCCATCCCTGCTTTGTCTTCATCTCCAAAGCCGCTTCACAGATGATTCACTTAGGCAAGACGATATTTATAAAGTCTTAATGTTGGAGGAGTGAATTAAGAGTAACAGTAGTTCGTCACAAGAGCTTAAGATAGACCATATGAAAGGCTTTGAATCAGTCTTCAGCGGAACAGCTCTATTTAAGGGTGATACAGTAAGCTTGAAGGTATCGGAATAAACTGCAAGGGTGTACAGCAGATTGCAAGGGGGACACAGCAAACTTCAAAAGTGATGCAACAAACTGCTAGAGTGACACAGCAAATTGCATGGACGGCACAGCAAACTGCAAGGGTGATACAGCAAACTCAATGGGTGGCAGCAAAAGACGACAGTATTCTTAGGGTTACACGCTATCACAGAACTAACCATGAGAACAGCAAACATTAAGGGGAAACTCTTTCGTGTGATAAAGCAGACTATAAGGATGACAAAACAAGCTTTTAGAGAAGGGTTCCAACAGTATGTTAAGAGTGACAGGACGATTTCAAGGAGTGATCGTTCACAATGGCCCCCGCCCAACGAGGGAGAGCGAGAGTGACAACGACTCTTTAACATGGGGCTGAGGTTACGTTAGTAAAACGAAGATATATATATATTTTAATCTATTTTC
>NC_051406.1:37878111-37879169 GCF_015228065.2 Penaeus monodon | reverse complement strand
TTGATAATGATAACGATTACGGTACAATTGTAGCGTAATAGCATATTATCATCAATATTGCTGTATTTGCCATTATTGTAATTACTAGTAGTTGTAGAAAAAAGGTTTAATTATTGTTTTAAGATTTTTTTTAAAAGCAAAATTAGTTATCACTTTGATCGGTGTAAATATTAATGTATTTTTCAGCCATCAGTACCGGTATTATAAGTATCGCTAACATTGAAATATTGCAAGTCATAAATTGATAATTAATTACGGTATCATCTAGTCGTCCCTTTCATCAAAATCCAAAGAAGAGATCTTCCCAGAAGTAAAAAAAAAGGAGAAAAAATCAATCCATTTGTTATCTCAAATTAATTTCTCAAGATTAATTTCGACCGTTTTTTGCCCCTTACTCCATCTTCTAGCCCCCCTCCCCCCCTTCCCCTCTAATCCTTTCTTCCCTTCCTCTATCTGCTCCCCTTTCTTTCTCCTCCTTCGCCCCTATCCCTTCCCCACACCCCTACCTCTTCCGCTCATCCCGCTCCATTCTCTCTTTCTCTCTCCTGTCCTTCCCTCCTTCCCCTCTCCCTCCTCTATCTCCTTCCCCTCTCCTGATCTCCCTCCCTCTTCCCCTCATCTCGCCCCTCTCTCATCCCTTTTTCCCCTCCTGCCTCCCTTTACCCCTTCCCTCTCCTCACCCCTTCCCTCTTTCCTCTCCCCTCCTTCCCATTCTGCTCTTTCCCCTTTCCTCTCCTCACCTCTTCTCTCTCACCACACCCTGTACCCCTCTCCCTTCTCTATCCCCTTCCCCTTCCCTCTCCTCCTCCCTTTACCCACCTCCTCTCTTTCCCTCTCTCCCCTCTCTTTTTCCTCCTTTCCTCTCTCTCTCCGACCCCTCCCCCCCTCTCACCGATCTCGAAAGGCGCGCAGGACACTGTTCCCGCACGCCCTTGTCAACAGTCCTTTTGTGCCAGCGGCCTCTTTCTTCCTTGTCTTCGTTGTTGCGTTAATTACTTGTTTTCGCGGTCTCTTGATTCGTTGTTTTCCCGGACTCTCTATCAGTTATGGTCGTTTTT
>NC_051406.1:37877322-37877691 GCF_015228065.2 Penaeus monodon | reverse complement strand
ACGAAGGGGCAACGGAAAGGCACAGGGGAAAAGGGAAGGAAAATTAAAGGGAAAGGGGAAAACGCCAAAGGTGAAAAGAAAAAAGAAAGAAAGTTAGAAAGGACAAAGAAAAAAAAAACAAAGAGAAAAACATCACAGGGGAAGAAAGGGATAACAACCGTAGGGAAAAAAAGGGGAAAAACACCATAAGGAAACAAGGGGAAAAAAACATCATAGGGGAAAAAAGGAAAACGCTTTAGGGGAAAGGGAAAAGGGAAAATAAAACAAGGGGAATAAGTGAAAACACGCAACACTATCGCTCCCTTTGTGTAAGTCGCCCCTTAAGGTATCACCATATGGCACTATAGATGCGAGTTCTAAGGGGTTGTA
>NC_051406.1:37877106-37877200 GCF_015228065.2 Penaeus monodon | reverse complement strand
AAGCCCATCATCCATTCCATATTCAATCAATGATTATTATGCGGCCTTTATCTTTCCCTTGATTATCCATTATTGTTACTCCTCCTTTAGAGAC
>NC_051406.1:37876431-37876524 GCF_015228065.2 Penaeus monodon | reverse complement strand
GTAAATTTTCCTCAAAGATGCTTTCTCCGTCTGCGAGAGCGTTATTAATGACCAGGTGTATCTGTCCTTTCAGGTGAGGAGACGCGACAGCCT
>NC_051406.1:37876188-37876330 GCF_015228065.2 Penaeus monodon | reverse complement strand
AGACAAGCCGTCATCGAGAGACTGAGGGACGGAGGGGAAAAAAGGAGGAAGAGGAGCGCTGATAAAGGATGCGAAGGAGAGGAGAGATAAGGTAAGGTGATTGGCCTGATGAGAGGATGGATGGGGGGCGGATGGAACGCCA
>NC_051406.1:37875476-37875664 GCF_015228065.2 Penaeus monodon | reverse complement strand
CCTAGAGAGTGCAAAATAGATAGAGACATATGCCAGCAGGGACAGAGAGAAATGCAAGGCGTCCCGGAGAGAAAGGGCGCTGGGCATTAGGGAGAAAGTGGCGTAGAGGAAAGTTCTCTCAAATGAATTCCGTGGTATCGTGAAACCTGGAGAGTGTAGACGTTGCCATGGTGACTGCTCAGTGTTAC
>NC_051406.1:37874266-37874347 GCF_015228065.2 Penaeus monodon | reverse complement strand
GCGCCTCCTACTGCCCTTTCTCCCCTCGGATGTGGCCTCTCCCCTCACCGACCATCATTTGTAGATTTGGAAATGAGGAGG
>NC_051406.1:37873758-37873895 GCF_015228065.2 Penaeus monodon | reverse complement strand
AAGGAATAAGAAAAAGAAGAAGACGAAGGATAAGATGGGAGGGACAGGGAAGGGGGAATGATAAATGAAAATATGAAGTTCGATAAGAACGAGAAAGAGGAGGCGGATGAAAATGAGTAGTAAGTAATAGTAGGAGC
>NC_051406.1:37873210-37873585 GCF_015228065.2 Penaeus monodon | reverse complement strand
GGGAATAACGTTCTTGTGTCTTATCATTTTTATCTGTCATCCATCGACGACCTTCCAGATCCAGACAATCTACAATGCGTTATCGTCTAACTTTTCCCCAAGACGTATCCAGAGAGAATCAGGAAAGGCGAAACTTGTCGATAGTGGTGGTGGGGGGGGGGTTAGGTGGGGGTTAGAAGGAGGGAGGGGGATTAGGGTAAGGGGAGAAGTAGGTGGGTTATTGATTAGTCAGTTTGAACGGGAAAATTGCGAAAAAAAGTAAACGTTGCACGCGTGTGACGAAACGTTTCTGTAAACCGACCGAGAGGGAAAGAAAATATTTAGTTTTAAAGGCGTTTGCCGTCATCATTCTTGCTTCCTCTCTGCCTGTGTTCG
>NC_051406.1:37872529-37872794 GCF_015228065.2 Penaeus monodon | reverse complement strand
GAGCATCTCTCCCTCCTTCGGTCCGAACCTCCATTTCCGAGTCGGCGGTGAATATTACCTCCAGCCACCAACTCGGGAGCCACAATCACCCGCGTAGGCTCTTTTTTCTAGGCCTGAACAGCATATTAGGGCTTAGGGCGGCGATGGGTTGCGTGGGAATATTGGTTATATTACTGGAAGAGAGATTACCAGGTAGTAGGCTATATTCATGCGATGTGTGTTGTGTGTATCGGTGTGTATGTCGTCTTGAGGTGAAGTGCCTTGC
>NC_051406.1:37871777-37872069 GCF_015228065.2 Penaeus monodon | reverse complement strand
GATTATCACGTGATATGATAATCGATTATGTATATTCATCATATCCCCTAGTCTTTGCAAACCACGCCGCCTCATACTTTATCAACGCCATGAGATCTGCTAGGAGAGTTTTCATGGCAACACTGGTTAGAGTGACGAGGGAAGCCAGGACAAATGGTCGCTTGAGAGATCGGAAAGAAATTTATAAAGACTTTTGTAATGGTGATCACTCAGATCTAAGGAAGGTTGACCCCCTTCCCCCCCGGGTCTGCTTTGGACGTGGAGGAAGGAGTGGGGTATTGTAGGGTTATGC
>NC_051406.1:37871575-37871654 GCF_015228065.2 Penaeus monodon | reverse complement strand
AGATGTATTTTCGATGGCCATATTTTGCATATCACTCTGTGATACTACTTTCTTTTATTGGATTGTGTGTTTAGTTATC
>NC_051406.1:37871324-37871507 GCF_015228065.2 Penaeus monodon | reverse complement strand
TGTATTATAACAGGTATAGAGCGAGGAGGGAAGGTGGCACTCACAGTATTACAACATTTTATCTTTAGTCAAATGTTCCCGTTCATCTTTAGTCAAATGTTCCCGTTCAGGGGCAGGGTATTACCCCCAACCACACGTTTTAGTTATCTTCCCCTTTTCACCCTCTTCTTTTCCCTCATTTTC
>NC_051406.1:37870687-37871286 GCF_015228065.2 Penaeus monodon | reverse complement strand
TTCGCATCCACTCTTACCCCAACCCCCATGCAGCGCGGACGAGGCCCTATTAAGGGATCTAGCGGCAGGGTCGGGAAAGTGCTTCAGCATGCAACACGGGATTACCAGAAAGGGATTATTTCCCAGCATATCTTTTGCCTGTGTTTCGAAAGGGGCGGTTCCGGGGGATCAAGCGATGGCCGGGGCTTACGCGTGGATTCGGGGGCTCCGCGGTCGCACGCGCGTGTGAATTTTGGCCGGCGAGGGGGTATGGTTTCGTGTCCATAGAGGCCGGAAGTTGGCGCTTGTTCTTGGGGTCTGTGGGGGGGTGATGGAGGGAGGGGGAGGGGATGCAGGTAGGGGTAGGGGTCAATGGAGGGCGGGGGTGGGGTGGAGGGTCAGTGGGTGTTGGTGGGGAGTCGATGGAGAGCTGAGGTGGGGTCAGGGGGGGGGGGGGTCAGATTAAGCTGCGGGTTTATGACTGGATACAAAGAGTTGATGGTTGGAAAGGCGCTCAGTTGAAGACTTAAAAACTAATTTTAGTATGAGCTCGGTTAAATGCAAGACTAAGGAGAACAAGCAAACAAATAATATTGATATGAATTCAATAAGGTTTATAA
>NC_051406.1:37870363-37870655 GCF_015228065.2 Penaeus monodon | reverse complement strand
GCTCGGTTGAATGCAAGCTAAAATTATGTTAAAATGAACTCGACTGAAAGAAAGACAAAAAAGTTGAATGACTCATGAATACATAAAAAAAAACTCTATTGATTTAAAAAAATAAAAAAATGGCTGCATAAATGACTAAAAGTACATTAAAATAAACCCGGTTTGAACATCGAACAATAACAATAACAAAATATACGTTGACATGACCTCAGTTAAAACAGAACAGCAACAGCAAATGCCTCAAAATGAACAGACACGAGTCATGCCATTCACAGCTGAAGGGTCAGATCGC
>NC_051406.1:37870107-37870335 GCF_015228065.2 Penaeus monodon | reverse complement strand
CTGATACGATGAGCGTCCACAAAGAGGCGCGTCCGTGTTCCCAGAATTAGGACGGAGTTCGGAACACGAGGCAATGGGATTAAATGTCGCTAAAACGAAGTTGGAGGTCGCCGAAATAGGATTAAGCCCCTTAAATTGGGATTGCGATCAGTGAAATGTAGTTACAGTCTTTGAAATAGGGGTCCGGTTGGGGACGTGACTTGGATGGTGAATACACATCATTACAGG
>NC_051406.1:37867327-37868336 GCF_015228065.2 Penaeus monodon | reverse complement strand
CACACACACACGTTTTTTTCCTCTTTCCTTTTCGTTAACCTTACTATTGCATTTCTTTCCGTTTCCCCTTCTTTTATTTCTTTTTTTTCTTTTGCTTTATTTTCTATTCTTGTTCCCCTTCTGCACTTTTTTATTTATTTTTTCCCCTTTTCAATTTTTCCCCTTTTTCTTCCCCTTTCCTTATACCTCGTTTTGCACTCTGTGTTTCCCTTTCAATTGCCCCTATTTTCCCTTTTATTTCTACTCTCATTCCCTCTCCTTTTCTCTCTTTCTCTTGCTTCCATTTTCCCGTCTTTATCCTCTCTCTATTACACCTATTTTATTTTTTATCGCTTTCTCTTACTCTCCTTCCATTTTCTCCTTATTAACCTTCATTACTTCCTCTCATTTTCTCCATTTTAATCCTCTTCTTTTCCTCTCTATGTCTATTTTTATTCCCATTATCTCATTTTCTCTTTATTTATTCTCTTTCTTATCGTCTTATTTTCTCCTTGCTATCCTCTTTCTCTTCCTCCCCTTTGCTCCTTTTTTTACCCTCTTTTTTTCGTCTCATTTTCTCCCTCTTTACCCCTTTTCATTTTCTGCTTCTATCCTCTCTCTTCTCATTTTCTCATATTTTACCCTCATTTTCTCTTTTTTTCTCTCTCTTCTCATCTTTTCACATTTTTCCCTTTTTCGTTCTTTACCCCCTTTCTTTACGTCTCATTTTCGGCTTTCTACCCTCTCTCTTCTCATTTTCTCATATTTTCTCCTCTTTCTTTACCTGCTTCTCGTCTCGTGTTCCCCGTTTTTCCATCCTTGTGTTCCCCCGATGTTCCCCTGTGGCTCCGATAACAGTGTGTTATTGTGCCTCTCGCTATCCCTCGCTTTCCTTATCTGTGGCAGTCTTCTCTCTCTCTCTCTTTTCTTCTTCTTTGTACGGTCTTTGTTTTTTTTGTCTTTTCTGTTTTGTTTGTGTGTTTTTCTCTTTCTCTGTCGTTCTTTTTCTTTCTCTTTTTCTCTTTCTTTA
>NC_051406.1:37866504-37867242 GCF_015228065.2 Penaeus monodon | reverse complement strand
CTTTGATTATTGTTCCTTACCTGCCTCTTTCTCCCTCCTTCCTTCCTCGCCTCTCCCCTCCTTCCCTCCTCGCCTCTCCCCTCCTTCACCTTCTCTTTTCCAGCCTCTCCTCCCTCCATTTCCTCTTCTCCCTCTCCCAGCCTCTCCTCCCACCCTCCTGCCTCCTCTCTCCCTCCTCCTGCCTCTCCTCTCCCTCCTCCTGCCTCTCCTCCCCCTCCTCCTGCCTCTCCCCCTCCTCCTGCTTCTCCTCCCCCTCCCCTTGCCTTTCCTCCCCTTCTCTTTCCCAGCCTCTCCTCCCCCTCCTCTCTCTGCTCCTGCCTCTCTTCCCCCTCCTCTCCCTCCTCCTGCCTCCCCCCCCCTCCTCCTGCCTCCGTCTCTTTGACATAGAGTCACTCACGAAAGCCTATTCAGACAAAAGAAGCCTTTAAGTGGTTGGGGAGGCTGGGAGTATTGTTTTATATATAACCGAGCTTTCTCCTCATGTTGTTTGGCTGATTCCCCGTACCTGCTTGTCGGCGTGGCGAACAGAGAAGATACAATATCATATATATTTTATCACATATTTTAGTACGGTGGGGAATAACAGGCTTGAATCGGCCTTGATGTAGTCGTTAAGCGGCATGGTATGGGGGGGGGGAGAGAAGTGTAGAATTTCATCCAAGGTGTGGCATTCATGAAAGGAATTGTGACCAAGTGGTGCTGTGTTCGTTTAAACACACACATACATACACGCGCGCG
>NC_051406.1:37865874-37866348 GCF_015228065.2 Penaeus monodon | reverse complement strand
TCTGTAGATGAACAGAAAGGCAGGCATACAGATAAAGAAAGAAACAAACAAAGATATGAATATAGGCAGATAATGTTTCTTTTCCTAAGGCTGCAAAGTTCGTGGGTAACTTTCTGCGGCACGAGACAGGAATCGCATAGGTTTGATAAGGATCAGCAAACTAAAATAAATCACAGCCATTTTAAAACAGGGCTTGAAAGAAAACGGGGATTTCCTCGCGCGTGACGTCACAGGCTGTTTGCGAAGAAGGTCGTTGCTAAAACGCCTGCCGGATGCATTGTGCAACATCTACTCTTGATTGCAAGGGGGCTATGGCATTTCTCTGACGTAGCTTTTTTGACGTAACCTTTGAGCCGTAAAAAAGCGCTGTATTCTTTATCCTTTCTGCAGATACGTTGCGTCCGTTGCAATTTCATCTTCAATTTGTTTTTTCTTTTATTCCTGCTGATTCTATTCATGCAGCATTAGTCGAAG
>NC_051406.1:37865625-37865748 GCF_015228065.2 Penaeus monodon | reverse complement strand
AATCATGGCATATCATGTGTAAAATATAATGTCGACTGGTATAAAAAATTAATAACGATAATGCATAGCCGTTCGCAGATCTAAAGGTAGTTACAGCAACACAGGAGGATAAAATGAAACCAT
>NC_051406.1:37865314-37865574 GCF_015228065.2 Penaeus monodon | reverse complement strand
TGGGTGCATTTGTGTTGTTTGTAAATGCGAAATAGATAGAGAGAAAATTCTGAAATATGAATCTGTAGGAGGATTATCACTCCCCCCCTCTTCAAAAATGATTTTAAAAATGTAAAGAAAAATAATGTGTTCTCTAAATCGGATCAGTTTTAGTAAATTAATGGTCTAATCAAAGAAGCAACATTATGACAATTTATGGAATAAAATAATTATTACAGAAATGAAATATAATAGATTTCTGTATTCATAAATTCTGTCCG
>NC_051406.1:37864897-37865274 GCF_015228065.2 Penaeus monodon | reverse complement strand
ATAAAAGCTCATGCCTCTATTAATAGGAAATCTAATATAAAAATGAAATCTACAGTGAACTGCTTTATTAAATGTACTATTTCAAAAACTCGTTGGGAATATTACGTAGCAAAATGGTTCAAACTGAATATACTTTTAGTGCACACAAATAATTTACGATTAACGAGTTATTATTCAGTCATAGAATATTAATCCAACTCATTTTATTCTCCGAGATTTAAATCGTATGGAAATCGTAATCTTTTCACCCGTTGCTATGCGATTAATCATATATTAATCATAGATTTGCATTTGTGGAATATAATAGAAAACAAAATCGTAATAAAAAGCTTGGTACATTATAAGCGAAGACCTAATTAACAAAACAAGTGGCTTCC
>NC_051406.1:37863946-37864872 GCF_015228065.2 Penaeus monodon | reverse complement strand
GAGTTGACTGTTCTGTAAACAACGGCCTGTTTATTCCAAAAGGTTCTTTGTTCATTCCCAGGTAGGCCTATTTGAAAGAAAATATATAATGTTGAAGATTATATAAATATTCTTTAAGTTCTCGATACGCAGTTTGGTAGGAAATAATTTTTAAAAATATATATAAAAAGAAAGGAAAGAAAAAATATATATCTTCCTCCATAGATATGAAGCGAAATATAACTCGTATCAAAACAAATATTCATAAAAAAGAAAACAGTAACAGAAGCAAAATTGGAAATAATTGAATTTCACAGAACGCATGTTGACCTTACAAACTACCTGTCTAAAAAAAATAAAGGTTTAAAAGTGATTCTAACAAATTTAAATAAAAAATAAAAGAGAGAGAAAAAAAATCAGATAATTCAAAAAGTTCCTCCGCTTAATCAAGGAGGTTTGTCTGGATTTAATCACTCTGTCCGAATCCGTCAAGTTGTTTGTTCGGTTCGTTCGGATTAATGAGGTTGTCTCGCCTCTTGAACGCGAAGCCCGCTTATTATTCGCACCATTAGCGAGTCATCGGACGGATTCCGGACAAGCTGTCGAAGGAAAACTCGGCTGTTATTGGCTGTTGTTATTGCCGTTTCTGCTGGTGATTGTGATCTGGTGCTATGGTTTCTAGTTCTGTTCTGGCTGAGTTTACGGTTTCTACGATTGTTCCTGATGATGTGATGGTCTTTGGTGTTACTTGTTGCTTGGTACTAAGGTTTCTAGTTCTTTCATGGCTGAATTTACGGTTTTTGGTGTTGTTATTGTTGATGCTACGGTGTCTGGTGTTACTGTTGCTGGTATTACGGTTTCTAGAGTGCTGTTGTTGATACTACGGTCTCTAGTATTGATGAGACAACTGTCAATAATGTTTATGCTGTTTCTACTGTTGATTGCAA
>NC_051406.1:37863625-37863881 GCF_015228065.2 Penaeus monodon | reverse complement strand
AGCATTGTTATTGATAATACTACGGTCTTTAATGTTAATATTGCTGATAATACGGTTTCTAGTCTTACTATTGCTTATAATATGGTTTCCAGTATTATTGATACTACGGTTTCTAATTTTGCTTTCTTGTATCGCTATTACTGATAACGCAATCTCTATCATTGCATTACTAATAGAAATGTTTGTAGTGCTGCTATTATCGGTACTATACTGATGTTTCAAGTATTGGTATTATTAATGATACTATTTATAGTAC
>NC_051406.1:37863381-37863599 GCF_015228065.2 Penaeus monodon | reverse complement strand
ATACTCGTATTACTGTTTATTTATATGGCTATCCTGTTGGTGATGCTCTGTTGTATTATATTACAGTTACTGCTACTGGTATAGGCTTTGGATGTTGTTAATACTGTGTCCGCTCTTTGTATATTTGTTTTTGTATCTGCTATCACTATCGTATTGCTACTGCATAGTTACTACTATGGCTACACACATTGCCATAGTAGCTGTTGCAACTGCAGCTG
>NC_051406.1:37862159-37863314 GCF_015228065.2 Penaeus monodon | reverse complement strand
CTGTAGTCGTTGTAATGGTAACAAAGTGTCACCATCAGCAAAGCTGATTATTATTTACGTCGGTTTTAAGATAATTAGTATTTACATTAGAGAAATTAGCATTTCTATCATCATTAGGTTGTGCATTCCCCCATATAAGGGATCCCTTTACAATGTGACAGTCATAACCATATAATATGACAGCCAGTATCATCGTGTTAAGTATCCTGACATTGTGATAATCCCCGTAATGTAATTCGATCTAGTGTAAACGATGCAGCGTAATCCAAGTCTATAAAGTGACAGTTGATACCGAAACTTTTGATACCATGACATTGTCTACGGTAACGAAACCAGACAGTGTCACAGTATGGTGAAGACAGTGACAAGTCCACCAGAACAGGAGCAGTAAGGTGACGAACTCCAATTGGCCTGAAGGGAAAGGGAAAAGTGTTGGCCAGCTACAGTAATAAAATCATTATCGTGACCAGCTCATATAGTGATAGAGACGTGATGTACAACCCACAGTGACAAAGTCATCGTGATAACCACTTTACAGTGACATTGTGGGGACTACGTTGTAGTGACACAGTGATGACCATTCTACCATGAAAGCGACAATCTGGTGGTAAGCCTATAGTGACAGGCAGTACGGTGACCAACTTTTAGTAAAATAGTGGTAATAGTAACAAAGATAGTGTGGTGACTAGCAGTAACGTAACCTTAACAGTCCCACAGTGAGTGTGATGGCCACCCCAGAGACAGTATGATGACCAGTCCGCACTGTAAGCTGAGTGCTGCAATTACACCAAAATGTAAGCGAAGTGTGGTGACCAGACGGCAGCAAGGAAGACAGCATGGTGTCAAGCCCACAATAACAGAGACAGTATTGTGACAGGCCCCGGTATAGTGACATCAGCATCACATAGTCGACAATGCCTGGCTCGTGCATTATGCATGCTGCGATTCCCACTCAGGCCGCCCTTTAATTAAGGCTCTACAGCATAAAACGCGTAATCAAATTTGTCTGGGAAGTTTAAGCCCTATTATTCTTTTTTTATTTCCTACTTAATAACTAATGTCTTTAAAATTAAAGTGGATAGGCCTATAACAGCGAAAGGTAATGGGCATTAAGGTCTTAACTTCACTGGAGTGTATGTATGTGTGTGTAAACGG
>NC_051406.1:37861767-37861884 GCF_015228065.2 Penaeus monodon | reverse complement strand
ATAATACATGTACTCGTATAAACACAAACAAATAGCTACTTACAGAGAACAGTCGCATTTGTGAGCATCCTTCTCTCCCTCGCTCTCTGCCACCGAAGTTTCTTCAAGCATTAGAGG
>NC_051406.1:37860670-37861739 GCF_015228065.2 Penaeus monodon | reverse complement strand
GTCGCTCTCCGTCAGCGTCCCCCACGGCGCCCTCGTCCGCCATCTTTTCTCGGCTTCTACTGTCTTCACTCCCCCCCCTCCTTCCCCCTCCCCCCAGCCGCCGTCACCCAACCACCATCACTGCTATAAATTGGCAAGATTGTCACTCGCCTTCATAATCTAAATTGAACGTCGAGAAACCCAGGGGTCAGACTGCGCCGGACCTCCACCTCCTCTCCCCCCCTTACTCACGCTGCCCCTCCCACTCCCCCTCCCTCTCCCCTGTTTTCTCCCTCCCCCCACCCCTTCCGTCTCCTTCCCTATCTTTATTTTCCTCCCCCCCTCCCATCCCCTTCTTCTTCACTATCTTTCTTTCCCTCTCCCCAATCTCCTCACCGTCTCTTTTACCATTCCATATCTTCTCTTTTTCTCTCCTCTCCCCCAATGTTTCTGTCTCCCTTACCTTCCTTCCCTTCACCTATATTCTATCTCTCCCCCCACCCCTTTTGTCTTCCTTATCTTCCCTCCCCCCCTCTATCTCCTTCCCATCATCTCCTCCTCTCCTATCTTCTCTCTCCCCACCTTCCATCTCTTTTTTCCCCTCCCCCATTTTCTCTCTTCCCCACCCCTTCCGTCTTCCTTACCCAGCATCCAACTCCCCTGAATTCTCTCCCCCTCTCTCTCTCCCACCCATTCTGTCGTTCTTACCCCTTTTCCCTTTCCCTATCTTCTCTCTCTCCCTACCCCTTGCGTCTCCTTGCCCCCCCCCATCCTTCCCCCTCTCCTTCCGTCAAAATTACCCTCCATCCTCCTCCCCTATCTTCTCTCTCTTTCCCCAACCTCTTCCATCTCCCTTACAACTTCTTTCTCTGCCCCATCCCTTCCGTCAACCTTACCTCTCTCCTTCCTCTCCCCTTTCCCGTCGCCTATCATCTCCCTCTCCCTCTCCCCTACCTTTTCCCTCACCCGTTTACACGTTTAATTTCCTACTCCTCCGCCACACTCCGTCACTCCTCAAGATACATCATCTGCCCTATCGCCACTTCGCGCCCGCCACACTACTCCGCTGTGCTACCATCACCCTCCCCCC
>NC_051406.1:37860415-37860517 GCF_015228065.2 Penaeus monodon | reverse complement strand
AAAAACTCGTAGTGACAGACTCGACCCAGGGCGCCAGTCCGAACGAATGTATTAAGTAAACAAAGAATGTGAGGGGAACTTCCTTATTTTTTTTTTCCGTAT
>NC_051406.1:37860066-37860152 GCF_015228065.2 Penaeus monodon | reverse complement strand
CAAGGAATGTGTAACTGAATTAAAAGCGGAAGGGATTGGCGAAAAGGTTAGACACAGCTGTAGACATACAATGCTATTTGTTTAGC
>NC_051406.1:37859916-37860000 GCF_015228065.2 Penaeus monodon | reverse complement strand
AATCGT
The DNA here is from genome assembly GCF_015228065.2 of Penaeus monodon. NCBI lineage: Eukaryota > Metazoa > Arthropoda > Malacostraca > Decapoda > Penaeidae > Penaeus > Penaeus monodon. The sequence continues at coordinate 37,859,994 of NC_051406.1, read as the reverse complement.
TAAAGCAAGAGATCGTTAAATAGATTAATGAATATATAGACACTGGTAAGGGGAAAGATAGAGAGGGATGTATATATG
>NC_051406.1:37858196-37858562 GCF_015228065.2 Penaeus monodon | reverse complement strand
TCACAGATATGCATAATACTTTTTTCTCATGCCGATGACAACATAGTCAGCGGAGGAGGACCCCCCCCCCCCCCACCACCACCACAGGGTCGCCCGCGTGGCCGTGGCCCAGTGCAGCTTGCCTTGTGCTGCAGTGCCGTGCCCGAGTGCCGCGCCAGCTCTGTGGGGGGGGGGTAGGAAAGGGCGGGGGGAGGGTAAGTTAAACATTCATAGAGCCTGCGTTTTGTGCAGATTATTATTTTTATTCGTTTTTTTTTCTCATTTTTCTCATTTTGCTGTCATGGCCTCACTGCTTACTTCATGAGCAAGAGGGAAGGAGCGAGGATGCGAAACAAGGCCGAATGAATATGTACAGTAAAATTGGTG
>NC_051406.1:37857657-37857880 GCF_015228065.2 Penaeus monodon | reverse complement strand
CTTCCGAAATGTTTTGCAGTCGGACTAAAGTTCACAGATTGAAAGGAGCAGTTCGCTTCTAGACTACTTCAGGGAACAACTTGGTAGCAGTAATGAGGAAAACGCCGATCTCCTTCTAGTAACAGACACCCGCCAGTTTCCACTATATCCTGGTCTTTCTCGTATTACTTAGAATGTTCACCCGATACCCGTTTCACCGTGAAAATGGGTGTGGATTATCTGT
>NC_051406.1:37857093-37857382 GCF_015228065.2 Penaeus monodon | reverse complement strand
CCTAATTACTAACAGACATCCAGTTATCAGTCAGCATGCACAAGCACCAAGCAGTGACATTTGCCCGCATAGTCTGCAGCCTGAATAGCATCGCTTTACCAATAACGTTTGAGAGAAAATGCCCTCCATTGCCTCCAAACTACCTAATAATAACAATATCATGCACCAATAAGCTTAAAGTCTCACATAAAAAATATGGAAATTCAACTCTATTGTGCGTTGGCCCGACTCTCGCCACCTCATTGCGATTATGGGTGTTTCGTATAGCGTGGAGGCGAGGAGAAACGAA
>NC_051406.1:37856050-37857048 GCF_015228065.2 Penaeus monodon | reverse complement strand
AGCTTTCATATCCTCTTTAAAGCATTGAGGGTTTACATTTGTTTAATATTTTCGTCGGGCGGGAGCGTGCAGGCAGTACTGCACCATTTAACTGGCGGTGCGTCGAACTGCTTAATTCATGGATTGTGATGGTGATTAATAAAATATTCTTGCATTAATATTAATTCGCATTTATCCTGGTTAATCGGGTTCGATCCAGCGCAAATCAACCTGATCCCCGAAATTAACTCAGATGAGCACCGGTAAAGAGATATGTCAAACGTGGCGTCACGAGACCGTAGACTTTACGATCTCGTGAAGAAAATCTTGCTTGGGATGATACTGCTGACGACATGCGAAGTAACTACGGGTTTATTATATATAAACTCGTATAATTCGAAGTAAAAGGAATGCTATATGATACCACATTCATTCTAATCGACATAATTTGCTTACGTAAGGCTTTGCTCTCAAGAATTATGGCGGATGACGGCTCACACTACGCAACGGTTATAAAACGTATTGCCTTTGTTACAGCCAGGGCCAAGATGCAGCAGTCATGAAGCTAAGCTAGTGAGGACTCTAAAGATAAAGCCAAACGGTTCCGGGAGCAAGAGCTTTACAGAGTCCAGAACAAAACCGAAAGACGCCTATCTATTATTTCCCGCTAAAGCAAGAGAGTGGAGCTGCCTGGCGAAGACCCGGATCTAATGTTGGTGCGCACTTTAAAATTCCGTAAGTGACAGTCATAAGACTTACGGAGTGACGGAAATAAAGCAGCAAGAGTGACGCTCATGCGGTTAGGAAGTGACTCTCATAATAGCCTGGGCTCCCGCTATTATAAAACTTAAACAATAGCGACAGTAGGTTAGAAAGCAGTTTCAGAACTTGCGCCGAGAAATAACGAGCGAGGAGTACGAGGCCCCCCACCCCAGTAGCTGGAAGCGGCGATCGTAAATTTTCTACTTTTGTCATTACGATCCGCGATTTTTTCGTTTAATAATGACTACTCCCGACAC
>NC_051406.1:37855915-37856028 GCF_015228065.2 Penaeus monodon | reverse complement strand
CTCCCATATCAGTTATGGGGAGATTCTTCGTGGAGACGGCGGAAAAGACGTGAGACCGGGGACATGAATATCTCTAAACAGACGCAAGTTCATTTTATTTTCATATATATATA
>NC_051406.1:37855256-37855842 GCF_015228065.2 Penaeus monodon | reverse complement strand
TTTTATACATGTTCGGAGCGGCGTAATAACAATTTTATGAGCGGGGTTTATGTGTCAGAGGAATGATTATAAGGAGAAAATGAACCTTGTGTATGCAGAGAACCCAGCGCTGGCCCGGCGATGACGTGAAGGCCGCTTGTACTTATGGTCACTTATACTGTTACTTATATTCGCTTGTTTTATCATATTCCCTTGTTCTGTTATTTATATTCGTTTTTTTTTTCTTATATTTACTTATAGTATCGTTTTCGTTCATGTATGTTATTTATTTATAATTTCGTATATTCACTGATATTGGTAGTTATATTTAAGGTATTTTATCATTTATTCTAATTCTTCTGTTGTTTATATTCACTCATGTTACTATCGATATTCACCCACAGCAACACTTACATTCGTATGAATACTTATATAATCAGTTGTGTTTTCTTAAATTATTACTTATTTTCACTGATAGTCACTTGTAGTCACGCTGTCATTTCTCCTTATCACATACGCTATTACTTATAGTTACTAGTTTTATCACTAATATTCATTTACATTAACTTGTACTGACTTGCATTCATTTAGGCCTATATACAGATAG
>NC_051406.1:37854684-37854878 GCF_015228065.2 Penaeus monodon | reverse complement strand
GGTAACCCCACAGAGCTGCATGTAGGACAAAAGTTGCTCGCTCACGAAACCGCTTTTTACAAGTGCAAAAAGCACAACAGAAGAGATTTGTTTTATTGCTGACTTAACAGCTCAAGCGTTTATTTGGTCGAAACAAAACAGCAAAGGTTTGTTTTCGCCTGATGAAAGGAAAAGTGCTCTTGGATGTCTAAGTG
>NC_051406.1:37853773-37854433 GCF_015228065.2 Penaeus monodon | reverse complement strand
ATAAACTATCCATCGATTACTCCCTACCTTCGTCATGCAAGAAGGGAACACGATACACCATTCTTAATTCACACATCTCTCTACGTCTTTCTAAACATCCACTGGAAAGCAATCTGACAGAGTGAGTCCGCGTTGTATTTCTCTCGTAGTTTTATTCCTATTTTTCGGCGGAACTCCCTGTTTTTATAAATGGAAGAGAGATGAATGTAGAGAAGGGGAGGCAGGGAGCGTTATAATACGGGATTCCGGGGGGTTTCCCAGGCGCAGAATATCGCTACAGACACGGGCGGATGGTACATACTGTGGTGCTGAGGGTAGGGAGAAAGATGTGTTGATAGTGATGAGAGAAAGGAGAGGTGAGATAATGATAGCTTGTGAGATGAGTAGATATATAGATAGAGGAAGTGAAAGAGGGGTAGAAAAAGGTAGAGGGAGAGAAATGGGAAAGGGAGGAGGAAAGGAGGACAGAGAAAGATAATGAAAGAGAGAGCATACAGAAAAGGGAGGGAGCGCGAGGAGAGAGCGAAAGAGGGAACAGAAGAGAGAGGTAGGGGGACAAGGAACGAGCGGAAGAGGAAACAGGAAAGCGAAGGAGAGAAAGCAGGGGAGAGAGGGAGAGTAGGTGAGGAGTAGAGAAAGAGGAATGATGAAAAATAACAG
>NC_051406.1:37853341-37853551 GCF_015228065.2 Penaeus monodon | reverse complement strand
TCCTAAACCCATAGGGAGAGGGAAAGTGCGGGTATAAAAGTGCCACGGATGATGCTGGCGAATGGAGGTGTTAAGAAGAGGAGAAGAGAAGGCATGGCACTAATGCCACAATGTGAAGGAAATCTAACGGATTACCATTGTGTGTGTCAGCTGTAGGAGAATGCGCGCGAAGGGTGTGAGGGGATAGTGAATCGCAGAGGAATTGGGATT
>NC_051406.1:37851170-37851347 GCF_015228065.2 Penaeus monodon | reverse complement strand
CTTTAGAGGCTCTAACACTGCCGAAATGAGTGCCTACCTAGTAAAGCTGAATGGAAGAGATAAAAGTTTTGGCCAACCTGAATATTCAGAAGGCTACAGAAAAACTAGTTTGTTATGCCGTTTGCAAATTTCTGTGATAAATGTGTAATGGCGAAGAGTTGGTGAGCAGTGTCAAAA
>NC_051406.1:37850221-37850569 GCF_015228065.2 Penaeus monodon | reverse complement strand
AAATAATTTAAGGTTAAAAATAATAGTCCGTTATATTTGGTATGTACTGTTTTCTTTTTTTGGTTCGGGTCACGTATTCACTGTATTGCATGCGCTGAACAAATGCTTCTAAACTCAACATCAGATCAATATCAGGTGATGCAATCGGATGGAATGAGATTATGTTAATGATACAGGATTTGAGAATGATTTGCAACGGGAAGAATTATGGGAAATGGGAGGGAAAAGGAAAATCAGATGATTTATTTAAATTTTTCTCATATTTATGTATATTAATGGGATTATTTTGGTATGTGTATGTTGTAATGTTTTTGTTGTTATTATTATGTGTTTTAAACTATCAACTAC
>NC_051406.1:37849610-37849855 GCF_015228065.2 Penaeus monodon | reverse complement strand
TGCGCGCGCGCACTTTCAAAATAATTCATTACTGTGTGCCACTGGGTTTTGAATATAGAAATATAACAATCCAAATAATGCACTTATTCATGGTCACATACTCACTACATGACATGCGCGACATGCAAGTCCGTTCAGAAAGTCTCGCACAACTTGATTATAAGTTAGGGAATAAGAGGCTTGATCCGATGGTTTATAGAGCGGCAGGACTTAGTTATCACGCTAGGCACAAGGGAAGGCGGTGT
>NC_051406.1:37848950-37849321 GCF_015228065.2 Penaeus monodon | reverse complement strand
CTTCTATCTTTATCTCTGATCTCAGTCTCTCCATCTACCCCTATCTCATACGATGATAACAATGATAATAGTACTTTCGACTTGACAGTAATGAAGATAGCAAGAATAATGATAAAACTCCACTAATAACGGCGATGACGAGGCTAGCCCATATGCTGCACTACCTGCTGCAATTGATAATAATGATGACAATTAAATCGGCAATGAAAAGCAATACCACTACTTCTGCTTCTGATAATGATGATAATGATGAAAATAAGTAATACAACCTGTGCTATTAAGATGCTTTCCGTCCGCCTTTTTGATATGCTTATGATTCTCTCTTGATTTAGATGGCGACTGGGATTATCCACGTTATTGCGAGCAGGAAG
>NC_051406.1:37848361-37848905 GCF_015228065.2 Penaeus monodon | reverse complement strand
ATAAAAGTAAGAAAGCAAAAAAAGGGAATATTAAAAAAAAGTTAGAAGCACTTAATAATAACAATAAAACTAGTAGTAATAATGATGATATTTACAAAAGCCATTTTCTTAACACATGAAAAGAAGCATAATTCGTAAAACAAAAGCAGATAAATAGTCATAAAAAAAAGAAAAAAAGTAAAAAGATTGTATCGACTAAATAGATAGAAAAAAAATCGACTAATCCTCTTATCGGCGTCCCTCACCTCATTATACGCGGCCGCATTGTAAATTTCGTGGTTCGATACCCACTCATCGGTCCTTTTCGTCGGAAATTCATTTAATTATGAGTGGGTCTGACGCTAGTCCGGACGGTGGGTGCCGCGAGCCAAGAGCCAATGAGTAAACAAAACGGAGGGAGGCGAGTGTTGTCGAAGGATGGGGCTTCAGATTCACTGATTCACTTCTTTTTGGGTTCAGATTCCCGTCATTATTTGCTTCATATTCCCTATTTTTTTGGCTTCACCGTCGCTAAGGGGTAACCACCTGTAGGTTGTCGGTGTTT
>NC_051406.1:37845608-37846807 GCF_015228065.2 Penaeus monodon | reverse complement strand
AGCAACATAGAAAGCAAGGAAAGTCTCATCCACACATGGGCGTGTTTTAAAAATTTCCCAAAGAGGTTTAATAGCCGAGGCACAGACATGTGAGACGCCCGGATCGACAGACCCGCGGCTTGTGACTGATGCGCGTGCTATTAACTTGATTAAATAACGCAGCCTCCCGCCCCCAGATGCCGACCGCCGCGCCGTTACTCTGACTGTTCATCGTTGTTCAGACCGCGATGAACAACCGGGCAGCGATGAGATAAACGTCGACACGGATCGTTACAAACAAGCACAAATACGCTAAAGTTGATCGTGGAGGTCTACAATAGCGCCGTAACGTCAGAACAAACCCACGCCAAAACACAGCGAGATTTGCAAGCAGGGGGCTACTTTTCCCGTAGCTTTTTTTTAGAAAAAGCCCGGGTTATAGACGCCGATTAGAACGTGACAGAAGGAGCGCTTGTTGTGAGGTAAACGTCAGGCTTAATAACCCCCACCCCCCATCAGCATGCTTGCACTCGGGCCAAGAAAAACGTCTGGTGTATCTCAAGGGCGGGTTTTGGGGTAATGATCGCTCAGCGCCTTCTGGGTGGGTAGGGGAGCAGGGGGAAAAAGGGAGGGGAAGGGGAGAGAGTTGGGGAAGGTGAGGGACAGGGGGGGAGGGAGGGAAAAAAGGGGAAAGGGAAAGGGGGGGAAAAAGGGGAGGGGGGGGAGCGAGAGAGAACGAGGGTACGATCGTAACGGGGGTTAGGAAAGGTAAAGGAGGGGGCTTGAAGGAGGGAGTGAGGGAGGGGGATTGGAGGGAACGAGGGGTCGCACGGGGAGTAAGGGGGAAGAGGGGCGGGGAGAAAGGAAGTTCTTTGAGGTACTTGCAGCTAAAATAAGAGACGGTAGAAATTATTTGTTGATTCTCCCCTTGGGTCGGAGGCGTACCGGGAGAGAGAGGTCTGCTTTAATCTATAGTCACAAAGAGGCAAAAGAATTGAAAAATCACTACCGCCGCCGCTAACGACTGCTGTTCACAAGCGGAAAACAATAATTGGCTGTTGTAGCCGGCGGCAGGTGTTGCCAGTTCGCTCGGCAGGCGTAGTTTATGATTAAAAAAACGGGTGACTGTTTTGACCAACAAAGCCGCGGCCATGACAGCAAGCAGGATTGAAATCTTCGAGATATTAACAGGAGACGTGAGCTGCTGAGCAACACTTACT
>NC_051406.1:37845135-37845339 GCF_015228065.2 Penaeus monodon | reverse complement strand
TTTTTTTCATTTTCATTTTTTAAATTTTTATTACTTTTTATTTTTTTTTATTTTTATTTTATATTTTATTATTATTATTATTTTGTTTTTATTATCGAAATAAAAAATCATTATTACTTTTATTATCCTCATATTATTTTTGTTGTTTTTTGTTTTTAAATAAAAAATAAAGTAAAATAATGTTATTTTTATTTTTTTTTTAAA
>NC_051406.1:37845012-37845084 GCF_015228065.2 Penaeus monodon | reverse complement strand
CCATCATTACAATAATTCATTTCTTTGTTTCTTTTATTTATTATTTTTTATGATTAATTATTTTTGTATGAA
>NC_051406.1:37844352-37844611 GCF_015228065.2 Penaeus monodon | reverse complement strand
GAAATTTTTTTTCAAAAAAAGAGCCAATAAGAAAAATTAGGGTTTCAAAAAAGAACGAAACGTCTTTTTCATTTCTTTTGGCTGGGTTCCCTTAAAATGCCTTTTTCCCTTCTTATTTGTGGGTACAATCGTTAGTGGTTTACATTTTTTTGTATCGTTTTAAGTTTTTTTTTTTTTTTTCATTTTCTTTCCGTCTTTTAAAACCCCCTTTTTCTATTTAAATTTAATTTTTTTTTCCAATTCAAAACTCTCTCTCTCA
>NC_051406.1:37844020-37844215 GCF_015228065.2 Penaeus monodon | reverse complement strand
GTCCCTTTGTTTGTGAACATCTCCCCTCTTTTCCCTAGTCTATTCAATCTTCGACTATTGCCATTTTGTGTTTCTTTACTCTCTTTTTCTGGTATTCTTTTTTTTTTCTCTTTTTCCTTTGTTTTTTTCTTTCTCAATCAATATTAAAGAAAAAGAAATACCTTTTTTGTGTTTTACGCTTCTTCTTTTTTTTAG
>NC_051406.1:37843588-37843941 GCF_015228065.2 Penaeus monodon | reverse complement strand
GACTAACTGAAAGGTGACTGAAGGGCGACTGACTGAAGTAAGCCTTCAGTCAGTCACAGTGTTTTTGACGTCGGCCCGGTTCCCCCCAGCCCTCTGCACCCCTTTGCTGTCCCTCGGGGGAAAAGGGGCGGATTGCCCAACCCTGCGGGAAAGCTGAAAGGAATAGTCCCAAGACCAATGATCTTGTGTGTGCTATGTCTCCGAGGACGGGGTTGTCTGGAGGAGGGGGTGGGGCGTAGGCGGCTTTGAAGTCAATGGGTTGATGAGATTTTGTGGTTTTTATATACTACGCACATAACTTACGTGATGCATAAACACGCAGAAATAACCAGACAGAACCCAAAAAAGCAACG
>NC_051406.1:37840639-37841276 GCF_015228065.2 Penaeus monodon | reverse complement strand
ATTAATTTATGACGTTTCTATTAAGAAACGGCACATCGTCTTTTTCATTTCGATTTTGCGTCTGATAAGGAATCAAGTGCCTCTCGAAACGTCGCCTATTTCCCTTTCTTATTGTTGCTGGGTAACAATCGTTAGTGTGTTTACATTTCTGTGTATCGTGTTAATAGCTGTTTTATTTTTTATTTTACACTTTCTTTCCGTCTGTTAAACTCTCTCTTTCTATTTCAATTTACACTTTCTTTCCAACTTCTAAACTCTCTCTCTCTATTTTATATTTCACTTTCTTTCCATCTTCTAAACTTTGTCTCTTTCTGTTTTATCTTACACTCTCCTTCCTTTTTCTAAACTCTCTCTTTTTCTCTCTTGTTGTTTATTTTTCTCCCTCGCAGCCTCTCTTTCCCTCTTCTCTCGTCCCTTTGTTTGTGAACATCTCCCCTCTCCCCTCTTTTTTTTTTTTTTCCCTAGTCTATTCAAATCTTTCGAACTTTGTATTGCCAATTTTGTGTTTCTTTACTCTCTTTTTCTGGTATTCTTTTTTTTTCTCTTTTCCTTTGTTTCTTTCTTTTTTCTCAGATCACAGTATTAAAGAAAACGAAATACCTTTCATCTGTTGTTTTACGCTTCTTCTTTTTTTTAG
>NC_051406.1:37840264-37840553 GCF_015228065.2 Penaeus monodon | reverse complement strand
GACTAACTGAAAGGTGACTGAAGGGCGACTGACTGAAGTAAGCCTTCAGTCAGTCACAGTGTATTTGACGTCGGGTCCGGTTCCCACCAGTCCCTCCTGCACGCCTTGCTGTGCCTCGGGGGTCAAAGGGCGGAGATATGACCAACCTCGGGAAAGCTGAAAGGAATAGTCCCAAGACCAATGATCTTGTGTGTGCTATGTCTCCGAGGACGAGGTTGTCTGGAGGAGGAGGTGGCGGCGTAGGCGGCTTTGAAGTCACTGGAGTTGATGAGATTCGTGGTTTGATTGA
>NC_051406.1:37837548-37837646 GCF_015228065.2 Penaeus monodon | reverse complement strand
AGACTAGAGAGGGAGAGGAAAGAGATTGCGGCGCGTGAGAATGATTAGCGAGAGGCGAGAAAGAGAGGCAGCGAGAGAGAAGAGGCAAGCGAGACGAG
>NC_051406.1:37836887-37837163 GCF_015228065.2 Penaeus monodon | reverse complement strand
ATCATGAAGTGAGTTGAGTGCTCGTCTGCGGTGAGTAGGTGAGTGAGATGCGTCTATTGGAGTGCTGCCGCTGTAGCTCTTGCCCTCCGTGATGGACCCACCCATCACTGTGCGCGCGCAGTTGAGTAGGGCGACTTGTCATGAGTGAGAGAGATTGATAACTGAGTTGCAGTGGAGCGAGCCGACGGTCTCAATGTGAGTGCTGTTCGTGGAAGGAAAGCGGCGCCGTACGTCGAGGACGCCGCAGCGCCGACTTCGGGCAGCCAGTAGCGCGTC
>NC_051406.1:37835464-37836825 GCF_015228065.2 Penaeus monodon | reverse complement strand
TAGCTACGTATGGCAATGGATAAAATTAGGAGTCGTTTTCATGCTCCCGAGATTCTACTTCTGTAAAATCTGTTTATTAAACAAGAAGCGCTCAGGTGTAAAGATTTACATATACGAGCTATCTCTGACGGGGGGCTGCTCACAAATAGTCCCGAACATTCGTGTCTCGACAATTCGAGGCGTGTGTTTGTAGACTCTTGGCCGCGTGCTTGGTGGTCCGGCGCACTGGTGACGCCGGCGACTTTTACTTCGGAATGATCGAGAAGTCATTTATGTCAGATGTATGAGTGCTCCTCCGCCCTGGACTCGGTTGGTCTAATTTGTGCAAGCTGCATTTGTTTTGACATAGTCACCAGACTATAAGGCTGGAAGTGTATGGCGTGTGGTGAGGGGAAGAGAGGGTGCTGTTAGTGCAGCGAAGGGTTGGGTCTGTAGTCGTAGAAGAGGGCACGTCCCGACGGAACAGACCAGCAGGGAGGCACCACAAGGGGAATTTGCAGGCTGATAGCATTGTGTTTGTGAAAGGATTTACATGGATCTGGGTGTTGCGTGCCGAATCGTCGGTCGATTTGGTATTGTCCTGCGTGTGCGGTTATGGGGGGGTAGATTGGGGGCCCGGTTTCATATAGCGCCGATAATCACAACATTTTTGACCACGTCGGAAGAAGCGTAATACACCTATCTCCACTGTAATCTATACTATGGCCCTTAGGCGGTTATCCATGCGTGGCACCCACCGGCGCCAGAGTTCGTACACCTGGTTCGAACATATGGAAGTGAACCTTTACGGAGTCCGCATTGCGTTTTTTCCCTCCTCCTTTTCTCTCCCGGTATGCGGAGGCGCCATTTATATTTACTCGAGCGAGCTCTAGTTCGTAAAAGCGAAAACTGGGATAATTCAACTAATCTGCATGGCCACTATACGTGGTGCGAAGCCTTTGTATATCAGGGTCTTCAAACACCGTGCGAGGGAAGGGAATGACTTAGATTTGCTGTTACATAGGCCTTACCGAAGGGAGGCTTACAGGAATCGTCAAGTGTAAAGTGACAATAGGATTTCATAGACTGTCGGCAGATACGAAGTCTCCATTTTTTTGAAGCTGCATACCGGAGATTTATTAAATGGTAGAAAACCTAGAATGCGCATTTTTTTCCCCTTTCCTATACTTTGAGAGGGCGATTGAATTTAAGAGATGATTGAAAATGAGAAGTGAGAATGAAAGCGCATAATATAGAGAGAGATAGAGCGGGCGATAGAGTGCCAGCGAGAAGGAGCAAGATAGATTGTTACGTGATAGATTAATAGAAAGAGATAGAGGGATCTGGAGGCCTAGAGAAAGGGCAGAGCGTTTTATATCCAG
>NC_051406.1:37834740-37835187 GCF_015228065.2 Penaeus monodon | reverse complement strand
AGGTGCAATGAGGGTTAGGCTCGTGACTTACACAATCTGGGGTCCAGCCCGTCACAGCGCCCGCGGGAACAACAAAGTGAGCCTCGCGTTCAAATATTAACTCGCCCTCTCGCTCATGGCATCTAGGACAGGAGGGGGGGAGAGGTGAGTGGGAAAGAGGGGAGGGTGAAAGTGAGGGGGAAGGGGAGAAGGTGAAGGTGAGGGGATAGAGGAGAAGGTGAAGGTGAGGGGGAAAGAAAGGAAGGTGAAGGTGAGGGGGAAGAGGGGAGGATGAAGGTGAAGGGGAAGAGGGGAGGGTGAAGGTGAGGGGGAAGATGGGAGGGTTGTCTACCTCCCCCCCCCGCCCCCACCTACTCCTTCCCAACGCCTGTTTCTTGACATATCAGGGGGTGTGGTTGGGTTGGGGGGAGGTATGGGTAAGGGAGAAGGGGGGATGATACTCTATCT
>NC_051406.1:37833851-37834630 GCF_015228065.2 Penaeus monodon | reverse complement strand
GTCCCACTCCTTTCTTCTCTCTTACAACGTCATAATTCATCCTCTCCTTTACTTTTTTTTCTCGTCTCACGTCCTTCTCTCTGTTAACCGTCACATCCTGTTCTGTTGTTTTGTATTTTCCTTTCCTGTGTTCCTCTCTTTCCTCCCGTTCCTCTTCTATTCTTCTTTCATTCCTCGTTTTTTTTTTTTCTCTCTTTTAATCTTTCTCTCTCTCTCTCCCTTTCCTCCTTCCTCTCTCTCTCTCTCTTTCCTTCCCTTCTCTCCTCTCTTCCTCTCCCTCTCTTTCTCTGCTTCTCCTCTCCTTCTCCCTCTCTCATCTCTCACCTCTCCTCTGTCCTCTTTCTCGTCTTCCCTCTCTCTCTACTCTCTTCTCTCCTTCTTCTCTCTCTCTCTCTCTCTCCTCCTTCATCTCCCCTCCCCCCTGTCCCTCCCTCCCTCCTTCCCTCTCCCCCTCTCCCATTCCCTCTCCTTCTCCCTCTCTCCCTCCCTATCCCCCTCTCCCCTCCCTCCCTCCCTCCCCCATCCTTTCCTGGCAATCTGCTGTAAGCGTGTGGTTCTGACATTCATATTTAGATTTCATCTGTTGAAGGTTTGGTTATGATAATTAGATGGTCTTAAGGTTTAAAGTCCTCCATTTTTCTTTGGGGATTTGGCCTCTCTCTTTTGGAATAGTCTTGTCGCAAATTGATTCAGGCTCTTGTGTAGCGAGTGATAGAAGTTAAAGAAAATGGTGTCTTTTAGTACTTAGACTTTATAGGTCCTCTTCGGTTGAATTTAGT
>NC_051406.1:37832826-37833221 GCF_015228065.2 Penaeus monodon | reverse complement strand
TTGGTCCTTCACCAGGGAAGAAAAGTCTACGGGTTTCCATCCAGATTTCGTTTACAAAGTTATCGGAACTGTTCAAGAATCCGGCATTTCGCAGAAGAGTTTAGCATTCATTTCGGCTCCATAAATATGTCTATCTGATTCCAGTTCCATTCGCGTTTGTGGCCTTTTGCTTGTGGTTCAGTTGGTCTGTATGGTTGGGCTCGCGGACCGGAAAATATTTTAGGATTTTCAACTTCAGGAATCTCGTTACATTTTTTTTCTGAGTGCTATTTTGGTTCTCTTTGCTCGCTAGAATTTCGAGAGAATCTTAATTTCGTTTTCGTAGGTTTTCTTTATGATACGTCTTGCAGGTGAGATTTTCAAGCAGGGATAAAGTTTCTTTTGGGAAGTTACTG
>NC_051406.1:37831587-37832248 GCF_015228065.2 Penaeus monodon | reverse complement strand
GAAACTGGTACAACGTCATGCAGTAATTTCACTGTGGATTATCGTTATCACTTTCAAATCAGTTAGAAGTAAGATTTACAAGAATAAATCTTTATCATTGGATCATATTTCAAAAATCTTTGTCCAGTTCCATGGAAATAACGAAAAAAAATGTCGTTTATTTTTTTGGCCCAAGTTATATATATTTTCTTGGGCGATTTTCTTGATTTTCTGATCCATAAATATCCTGAGGGATGGTAACGCGTCCTGATTCCCCGCGTTATCATGGAGACCGGATTATCTCGATGATTACGTAATTCCACGATATCAAAGCTGGGTGGGACGAGTTCAAGGGGGCCGGGGGGGGGGAGAAGGGGGGGGGATTTATGGGGTGGGGGGGAGGAGTTGAAGGAGGTCGGGGGAAGGGGGAGGGGTTTTAAGGGGGGTGGGGGAGTTCAAAGAGGCCGGGGTTAGAGGAGAAGGGTGGAAGGGAAGAGGAGGGAAGTCGAAGGGAAGAGCAGGGATGGTGGAAGGAAGGAGGGGGGGGGGGAAGGGTGGAGGAAAGGAGGGATAGCCTAGACGTCGTAAGGGAATGTTGGATGACCATGAGATCGGGTGGCTGTGCGTCTATATTTCTTAATATAAATACGCACACACAAAGACGGTCATGGACAAGCACTTG
>NC_051406.1:37831422-37831548 GCF_015228065.2 Penaeus monodon | reverse complement strand
ATTTCCCTTCCCAATGGTGCTTCAGTGGGATCTTGCAGTTAAATCCGCGTTAAAGCACATTTGCTGTCAGGCAGGGCATCTGATCCATATGTCCAACAAAGGGAAATCACTACAAAAAAGTGGCCA
>NC_051406.1:37831002-37831133 GCF_015228065.2 Penaeus monodon | reverse complement strand
TGTGTGTCAACGTATTAAGAACCGTTCCTACCGTCTCATTCGTGAACGCAGCGGGAATTTGATTCATTCTTAACCAGGAATTGTAAGCTATAATGGCGAAATATATCACCTGGAAATTTCAAGATAAAAAG
>NC_051406.1:37830610-37830906 GCF_015228065.2 Penaeus monodon | reverse complement strand
GCATTTTGCGAAAGAGGGACGCAATTTTTCATCATGATTTTGGCACAGGACATGCAGTGATCTGGAACAATTTTCCGGATGTTGCAAAATATATTACGTACTCGCCAGGCATTATGCTTTCGTAATGACTGATCCATAATTGTTATGTATATTTTCCTTTGAAGGCGAGCATGCTGCTGATATAAATCCAGAGAGGCGAATTTTTACGTGTTTTTTTTTCAGAATTTTTTTTTATCGAGTTTTAAAAAGTTCGCGGAAATCTACGGCATGCAGAATCCGCAGATGAAAGGAAATTT
>NC_051406.1:37830082-37830566 GCF_015228065.2 Penaeus monodon | reverse complement strand
TTACGCGTTGATCATGTAAATTTCCGAACGGTTTTATGTCATTTTTTTACGGCGTCATAAACGTACAGACGTCTGGAGTAAGGAGGAGAGAGGAGGAAGGAAGGAGGGAGGAGGGAGAAGGAAGGGGAAGGGAGGAAGGAGGAGGGAGGAGGAAGCAAGAAGGAGGAAGGGGGGAGGAGGAAGGAGGGAAGAGGAAGGAAGGAAGTGGGATAAGAAGAAAACGGAGAAGGGGGAGGGGAAGGAAAAAACACAAGGAGAAAAAGGAGAAGATGGAAGAGTTGGAGGAGGTGGAAGATATGGAGGAGGAGGAAAAAAAGAAGAGGAGGGAGAGGAAGAAGAAGAAGAAGAAAAAGACAAAGTAAAAAACTTAGACACAGGCGAAGAAGAGGAAGAATTAATGGAAATAGGAGGAGGAGGAGGAGGAGGTGACCAGCGCAGGAGGGAATGGCGGCCTGGCCCATCAAGCTCACGGAAGCAAAGCTAG
>NC_051406.1:37828480-37830028 GCF_015228065.2 Penaeus monodon | reverse complement strand
CTGTCGGAGGATCTGGCGAGAAGGACGCGGCTCCTCGTGATCCCGTGGTCGCTTCAGGAGGAGGAGGAGACAAGGGGGGAGGGGGGATACGAGTAGCAGAAGGGGAGAGGAAGTGGAAGGGGGGTAGGGGAGGGGGAAGGAGACGGGGGGAGGAAGAGGGTGCGTGGGGAAGGGAGGGTGGGTGGGGGAAGGAAAGGGGAACAGGAAGGGGGTGCGTGGGGAAAGAAGGAGGAGGGTGAAGGAAGGGGGCGGGGAGTATGGGAAAGGAGACGGGGGAGAGGGAATAAGAAGAGAAGAGGAAGGGGGAGGAGGGGATGCGAGGGGGAGGAGGAGAGTGCGTGGGGGAGGAAGGAGAGAGGGGCGAAGAGGAAGAAGGGGGGAGAAGGAGGTGGAGATAGAGGTGGAAGAGGAGGTAAGAGAGGAGATGGAATTGGTGGAGGTGACGGATATAGGGGTGGAAGAAGAAGAAGAGGAAGGGCGGAGGTTAGGGTGGAGGTGGTGGAAGTGGAATTAGAGAGAGGGGAGGAGGTGGGCGTAGTGATGGTGCAGATAGAAGTGGAGGACGAGGGAGAGGTGGAGGTGGAGGTGGAGAAGGAGGTTGCGAAAAAAAGAACAGATGTAAATAAGAATTGGAGGTGAAAGTAGAGGAAGAGGGAAAAGCGGCAAAGGAGGAGGAGGAGGAAAAGGTGGTAGCGGTGGAAGAGGAGGAAGAGAAGAAGAAGAAGAAAAAGAAAAAGAAAAAGAAAAAGGAAAATAAAAAAAGAAAAGAAGAGAATAAAATAAAAGGAAAAAGAAAAAAAAGGCGAAGGAGAAGAAGAAGGAGAGAGGAAAGATGAAAGAGGGGCAATGAAGGGGAAGAGTGACTGGCTCTCACTTGGGTTTAAGCTAATAACATGCGATTATTTTCCAATTAACTTAATTAATACATTTGAATCTGTCCTTTTTTTTTACCTTTCTGTCTACCTTTATTTGATTTTCTCAAGTATGCCGTTCTATCTCTGCTTTCTCTAACACTGACTATTTGTTCTCTACATTTATATCAGTGCAGTCATTTATATTTCATCAAGTATCTCCGCTTTCGTGACTACCCAGCGCTTGAGGCGTAACTTCCCCCTCCCTACCCTCCTCCCCCCCCTTAACCTGTCTTCACCCTCCCCCTCCCTCCTGTTCCTTGCCTCCCCTCTCCCTCCTACTCCTCGTCTCCCCCTCCCTCCTACCCCTCGCCTCCCCTTCCCTCCTACCCCTCGCCTCCCCTTCCCTCCTACCCCTCGCCTCCCCTTCCCTCCTACCCCTCGCCTCCCCTTCCCTCCTACCCCTCGCCTCCCCCCCCTCCCCATAAGAGATCGCTACAGATCCTCACTTCGGGGATCATGAAGCAATTAACCTGAGACTATCCTCATGCTATGGCTGATGTTCACGAAAGGGGCCCCCCGGACGTCACGTGATCAGGGCACCAGCCTGTAATCGAGGTCGTGTACAGTGACAGTTACGCACCCTTGAGATTGGGCATAAATCTTGCTCGGCCGGATGGTGGCTTTGTGAGAAAAG
>NC_051406.1:37827408-37827485 GCF_015228065.2 Penaeus monodon | reverse complement strand
TAAAAAAATAGTAAAAATTACTTATAACGCCACACCACGCACCAACACACACCACAAAACCACACCACAAAACCCCA
>NC_051406.1:37826950-37827113 GCF_015228065.2 Penaeus monodon | reverse complement strand
CCCACAAACCCAAACCCCACCTTTATATCTAATATATTTTTTATATTATATAATTATATTAATATATAATTTTATTATATTTTTATTATTTAATATATATATTTTTTTATATAAAATTTTATAATTAATTATATAAAATAACATTCTACCCCAAATCATATGT
>NC_051406.1:37826520-37826848 GCF_015228065.2 Penaeus monodon | reverse complement strand
CGTAATCGTAACAATGTGTGGGCGTGTGCGAGGGGCCCCCACACACAAAATCCTTTATTAATAATTATCATTACTTGTCTCCTTAATTACCCATAATTAAAATTAAAAAAAATATATGTGTATATATATTTCAGTGCAGAAAATAAATCATAACGTACTTTTATCTACAATATCCATTTAAATTTTTTTATATACAATACACTCTTCATTTGCAATTCTCAAAAACAATTCGTTAAAAATTTTTCCCCCAAAATTATTTTTCCTACAAATACCAGTCAGATCTAATATGAAGCTAATGAAAGAAAAAAAATAATTTATAGCAATATTG
>NC_051406.1:37826245-37826415 GCF_015228065.2 Penaeus monodon | reverse complement strand
CCCCACACCAAACCCCCGGGGAAGGGGCCCACCCAAAAACCCCAAAACAACACAAAAACACCCAAACAACCAACATATAAAAAAAAAAAAATAAAAACAATTTAACGTAACACGCAAGTGGGAACCCTGTGGGGGAGTGGGGTGGAAAAAAGAAGGGAGGAGGGGTAAAA
>NC_051406.1:37826013-37826206 GCF_015228065.2 Penaeus monodon | reverse complement strand
CTGAGGCTGTGGCTTCGCTCCTGAATATTTTACGACAGCCTACGCTCCTTACTGACCTGCGAATGAGAGGAAACTTGAGTAAATATTTGGATTTTATAATCGAAAACGCCGAATAGCGAGTTCTTATTTTGAAAACCCCCGATTAGGCAAGGGGACTGCTTCGGAGTGTGATAAATTTTAAGAGGGTCTATTT
>NC_051406.1:37825418-37825602 GCF_015228065.2 Penaeus monodon | reverse complement strand
CATTTAAGCTTAGTGTCATTTAATCATAACACACACATGAACAACAAAACTGATGAATAACAAAAATTGCCACTCTTGCAAATCGTGCATTCAATGAATAATAAACTTCACAACATTTCGACTTAACCAGAAGATAAATGTTTTTGATACGAGTTCCGGCACGCTGTAAAAAGCAGATTCAATT
>NC_051406.1:37824809-37825075 GCF_015228065.2 Penaeus monodon | reverse complement strand
AAAACTAAAAAAAAAAAAAAACGAAATAAACCATAAAAATAATATAAATGCCAATTATCACGCTAATCTGCCACGAATAACTTATGGAGGCGGTAATAATTCATATAATCCAAAGCCATTCCCACATTAAGTCATCAGTCTCCGTTACATATAGATTTGTACCGCGATGTGAGTAATTGCCGTACGCGAATTTCTGGCATGCGTCCTGCGGGGAGACGCAAGAAAATTAATGGTGGTAAAATGAATTGCAGAAACAGAAGATGAAT
>NC_051406.1:37823976-37824229 GCF_015228065.2 Penaeus monodon | reverse complement strand
AACCTTTGGAAATTAATCATAATTTTTCACCCTGATTCACAGCTCGCCGCCGGCTACAAGAGAGGAAAAGAGAGAGACTTAAGCCTCTCCCGTCCACCTGGTGCCGCTCGATGTACCTTACGCGAGAAAAATCATTCTTTAAAACCATATCTTTTCCACGAATAATCCATCTCGTATCGCATGGAAGTGATAACATTTGATTCTTATTAATATGATGGAAATGTGATTATTTGAAGATGTTGGGAAGATAGAG
>NC_051406.1:37823414-37823721 GCF_015228065.2 Penaeus monodon | reverse complement strand
TATAAGTATATACGCGCCTGACTATATGCTTATTTACACTCGAAATCCTTAAAGAGTGTTCAAATATGAGAGCCTGTGTTCCTTGACCTTTAAGCTGCCTCCTGACACGTGCAGGCGTCGCTGTAAATCGCAAGAGTTAAACGCATATAATCGGTGTAATTCACACCCGTTATTCGCACTTTTTACTTTTTTTTAACCTTTTTTCGTATAACCTCGTTGAGCTAATATAAAATGTTTGCATATCGTGATCTTGTACTAAACCTCTTTGGTCAGTATGTGTAATCTAACTCTCTAACTGTTTCCTCGT
>NC_051406.1:37823201-37823311 GCF_015228065.2 Penaeus monodon | reverse complement strand
GCTCCTTCATCCTCCAACGATAACAAAAATCAAACTCACATCAGCACTTTCCGGTTATCAGCAACCACGAATATGTGACAAGAGACCAAACCTACGAGGAAAAAAGGATC
>NC_051406.1:37822851-37823158 GCF_015228065.2 Penaeus monodon | reverse complement strand
ACAAACCCCAACAAACAAAGAGCAAATGCAAAAACGCGACCAACCAGCTGATTACACCCCCCCCCCCCTCGACTCCAACAAACCCCACCACCCTTCTACTCTCAGTAAAGGGGTGGCGGAGTGTAGACTGGTTTTCCGTTTTCTGACTGTTGGTTATGTGAACTGACTTTTCGTTTTTGGATTCTGGTTGTGTTAACTGATTTCCCAATATTGATTTTTTGACTGTATTAAATGATTTTTTCCTTTTTCTTTGGGGTGGGGGAGGGAGGGGAGGATCCAGCTGGTTAATCCTTGCCGGGTGGTGTCT
>NC_051406.1:37822314-37822557 GCF_015228065.2 Penaeus monodon | reverse complement strand
CCTACTCACCCTAGCAAGAGATTCAATATCGCAGTTTTAATGCATAATGATCATCCAATTTATGCAATGTACGCAACTGTAGAGAAAATGAATATACCCGGAAATTCCATTTGGCAAAAGTAGATGAAAAAGAAATAATAATAATTGTACGTGTCTAGTTTGCAGGTCATATTTATGACAATTAATTGAACTCTTATTAGAATAATCTATCTATTCATACGATTATGGTAATGTCTATGCAGA
>NC_051406.1:37821955-37822278 GCF_015228065.2 Penaeus monodon | reverse complement strand
GTGGTGGTGGTGGTATTAATGACGCGGCACAAACACATTATATGTTATTTCCATGACAAACATTTTTTTTTATTATCATTACACGTTATATTGAGAAAATATAAAATGCTATATATTCTGGCAGTCGGCCAGTGCTATAATTTGCGGCAGGTCTGAACAGAATGGATTGATTGGCTCTTGGGCTAGATAATGTAAATATGTTGTTGCCAGTTTTTGAAATTTTACTCTTAAGCAAATAGCAATTCCGAATGCTTTGCCAAAACGCTCCCCCTCTCCCTCCCCCTTTTGTGGACGCTTTTTCCAATATTTCCGCCCCCCCCCCC
>NC_051406.1:37821697-37821808 GCF_015228065.2 Penaeus monodon | reverse complement strand
TACCGGTGCTTTTGCATTCTCGCCCAACTTCCCCTTCACAACTTTCTTTCATTTTTCTTATCTCTCCTATGGATTCCGGGCGAGGTCACGCATGTGTCAAGGTCAGGCTAT
>NC_051406.1:37821572-37821666 GCF_015228065.2 Penaeus monodon | reverse complement strand
CAGAGTCTTTCCTTTTTCCCTCGTGTGAAAAGAAATGCGATGGAAAGGAATGCTTCACTTCATTCCGAGGCAAAGAGTGAATCATTCTATCATC
>NC_051406.1:37820909-37821445 GCF_015228065.2 Penaeus monodon | reverse complement strand
ACCCCCTACTACACCCCTTCGACCCCTTATCTTACCCATCCTTCCCTACCCTCTCTTCTCCTCCCCCCCTACCATATTTTCCCCTTCTATTTCCCCCAAACCTCATCTTCCCCCCACTACTCCTTCCCTACCCCCCTCTTCTTTCCTCCACCGTACCCGTTCCCCTTATTTTTCCCCCACCCACCCCCTTCCCCCCTCCATCACACCAACCCAACCCCCTTACCGCGGACTGCAATAATCTGCATTTGCATATTGCGTAACTTGCTTGGCTTAGGCTGGTTCCACCGACCCGGAAACGCGCGGATATGAAAGTCGACTTCATTATCTCGCTAAAGACTTCCTCAACATCGACATCTAGGACGCTGCAGGTCGACTGTGATCTTAGTGACTTTGCATTCCAACGGCAGCTACGGCGGTTGCATCCCGGTGTTGCAATGCCTCCCACGAGAGGTGTTTATTATGCGTTATCATTTCCTTTCCGTGAACATTTGTACGCAATTTCATAAGTCTGTTGTTTATTACCTTAAACAACTTAT
>NC_051406.1:37819193-37819559 GCF_015228065.2 Penaeus monodon | reverse complement strand
TGAAAGGCAATTGTATCGCACCTAAGAGACACACCCACACAGCCCAACCTCATTCTGAAAATTGAAGCTGTTTAAGTTATTCAGATCGGGGAAAAGATTACTGACGCCCGCCAGTTCCGGTCGTTATTAATTTGCAGAGACGTTACGTCAAATTGCAATACTCTCTGTGCGGTTGTTTTTATGTCATATGTAGTTTAGTATTTAGTGCGTGGAGGAGATGGCGAGTACACAAAAGCGGGGAGCCAAGTACCGTGCTTAAGAAAATGCTCGCTGTTATGTAGATATTTACGTCTCTCAGGAAGTAAGTAGGTACTTCGCTTGTTTTCATATGTATGTGGTGTGTGTTTGTAATTCGTATATTGGTGA
>NC_051406.1:37818738-37818933 GCF_015228065.2 Penaeus monodon | reverse complement strand
TTGTTTGTACCAAAAGAACTGTTATACTGGATCCCTAATACATTTTTTTTTTTTACCAATATAGTGTGTTTTTCACTGTAAAAAGCGATAAAAAGAATCATCGCAGAATCCGTAAAAGAGATTTAGAGATGATGGAGCTGCTGCTGACAATATGTGACGGGGATGTATTCCGGCTGATAATGGGCTGTGACGGCC
>NC_051406.1:37817943-37818050 GCF_015228065.2 Penaeus monodon | reverse complement strand
TTGTTGTGTTGTGTGGGTTTTGTGTGGTGTGTGGGTGTGGTGAGGGTGATGATGGTGTATGAATTAAAAGAATTTAAAAAATATATATATTTTTAATATAAAATATA
>NC_051406.1:37816407-37817329 GCF_015228065.2 Penaeus monodon | reverse complement strand
CAGCCCTCCTCCTCGGACCGTCTCTCCAAGTGAATTTCCTTTTGCAGCTAAAATGAGAGCAAAATGTCTGGATTCAGAAAGGAACAGAGCGCCTCCTTTGCCCAAAAGACGTCTGGTTGTCGACCGTAACATATTTCTCAGGGCCAAATTCGGGCTTGTTCTTCGCTCGCCAATCCACGATTTTTTTTCTTCAACAAAAGGAGGCTGTGTCAACTTCCCTTTCTCTGCTCGGGTAAAGATTGTAGTGTTTTTGGGGTTGAAAAAATTCTGCTTGTAGGGGTTGTTTAAATATCTTATGTAACTTTTTTTTGTTTATGAATTTTCTGTGTATATGTATGTTGAAAAAGTATTTTTGTATCTGTATGTATGTTTAAAGAACCATATATATATATGTATTTGTATATTCATAAGATAATTAATATGTATGATTTAAATTTGGTTATTCGGTATGTATATATATTCACACAATCACATGTGTTCACTTTTCAAGATTCAGTACTGAGCAAGCCCTTTTCCCGAGAGAAAAATTAAGCGAGATTTAGCGGCACTTTGTCGGGGCCGAGTTGGCGTCCGGACGGAAATGCGGCGGTTTTAATAAGTATCAACACCTGATACTTCGTTCCCACGCCTATCCTCAAACGTACCCTTCCTCGCTCTCCTTCTACCCATCCCATATTTTCCCATCCCTTTCCTCTCCCCCTTCCCCCTTCCCTCTCTCCTCCTCCCCTTCCCCTCCCTCTCTCCCTCCCTTTCCCCTTTTCCCCCTTTTTTCCCCCTTCCCCCCCCCTCCCATTCCCTCCCCTTCTCTCCCCCTTCCCCCCTCCCGCCCTCTCCCTTTCCCTCCCACCCTTTCCTCCTCCCCCTTCCCCCTTCCCCTCTCTCCTCCTCTGGTTCGATGTCCCCCTTCTGTCCGGCTTTGAGG
>NC_051406.1:37815680-37815891 GCF_015228065.2 Penaeus monodon | reverse complement strand
AATCTTATCTTGGAGACAAAGCCTATTCCAGCAAAGCCTCGGAGATGAAGCGAATCAAAGGCGGACGAGCGAGATATTTCTGCGCCGCCAAAAGGACATGTCAGCCGAGGTCACTTTGCCGGGGATAATATGCTCGGGGGGGGCGAAGGCAAAGGCGCTTGTTTTGTGTTTAAGCGGGTTTGATTAAATGGAGGACAAGAGTTTGCGGAGA
>NC_051406.1:37815031-37815123 GCF_015228065.2 Penaeus monodon | reverse complement strand
TTTTCTTTCTTTCCCTTTTTTTGTAAATTAGCTCTACATCAACTAAAAATAAATGCGTCACAAAGAATGTTTTCAGGCTTGGAAGACAACTG
>NC_051406.1:37814311-37814635 GCF_015228065.2 Penaeus monodon | reverse complement strand
CGACGGATGAAACGCGCGCCCTCCCCACGGCGAGAACAGCGCAGCATCTCGTCTCACAGGAGTTGATCTCATCTCGGGCTGCGCAAGCGATGCTGCCGGAGCGCGGGGGGGCGAGCGAGTGCCTGCATCCGCCCTGGGAGCTTGGCGTCTTGGCCGATGTTAGGGCGGATAAATGAGGCATTATGTGCTGATATCAGCTCTCGGGAGCGTGTCAAGTCGTAGCTCAGTTCAAAGCCAACAGTGTCTTTGAGAGCCGAGATGGAGATTATCGTGTAGTGTCAACATGACTCATGGGAGCTATGAGGTTATGCGGTCTTAGAATAC
>NC_051406.1:37814183-37814282 GCF_015228065.2 Penaeus monodon | reverse complement strand
CATATATCCATGTACTCTATATACTCGGACGTACATGTATCTCAGTACACGTGGAAATAAACACTTATGCAGAAGCACGTAAACACGCTTACATACATG
>NC_051406.1:37813714-37813919 GCF_015228065.2 Penaeus monodon | reverse complement strand
AAGAAAAGGATGTACTTTCCCAAATATCTCCCCCCCCCCTCCTCCACCCGAATTCCCCTCTTTCTTATCCTATATCTGCTTCTCCTCCTTTTTCCCTTCGCTCTTTCCTCTTTTCTCCCCCTCCCCCCTTTCCCACGGCGCAAGGGCCCACGCGGCAACAATTAGCCTCACAGTGTCGCGCTCCGGGGATACGGGTAGTCGATGT
>NC_051406.1:37813474-37813605 GCF_015228065.2 Penaeus monodon | reverse complement strand
GGTACAGCACCCTACCCTTCTCTCCCCCCCCCCACCGGTACACCCTGCCCCGGTGCTCTCGCCCCCGGGGTACACTCCACACGGGGGGGAGGGATACCAGGGAATTGGAATATAATTTTGAAAGGAGAATA
>NC_051406.1:37813312-37813402 GCF_015228065.2 Penaeus monodon | reverse complement strand
AGGAAGGAAGAAGGTATAAAAAAAAGAAGAAGAAAAAGACGATGATGAAGAGAGAAAAGAAGAAAACAGAATTGAAAGTTAAATGAAATA
>NC_051406.1:37812899-37813274 GCF_015228065.2 Penaeus monodon | reverse complement strand
AAATTTATATTATAAAACAACAGAAGCTAAAGAATAACAAGGAAAAAGAAAACAAATAAAAAAAGAACTGAAAAAAGCAAAGGAAAACAACGACGAAGAAAAAACATGGAAAACAACTGAGATAAAAGGAAAAAGAAAAAAAGGGAAAAGCGCATAAAAAAGCAACGTAAAGGTCAAGAGTACGAAATCAGGGGAAAAAATCAGTACACAAGCGGCTGACCCCGACTGACCAGCTTACCGACTTACCGACTGACCCACAAAGTATCCATCCCGGCCAACCCGATTAACCGATGGAAAGCCCGCCCATAGCAGCCAAAAGGTTTCTCCATCAGCCGACCGACTGCCCTCTCTTTCCCTCTCAGCCTAATAGCTATC
>NC_051406.1:37812607-37812786 GCF_015228065.2 Penaeus monodon | reverse complement strand
CCGGGCATCTCTCCCTCCCCCCGCCCCGAGCCACTCACCAATGCGACCGAGCGACCGAGCAGCGCAAGCGGGCGCGAAATGGACGGTCCTCGGATGAACACTCGATTGTCTAGCCTTTTATCGCCTCGGCCTTCTTCATTTGGCGTAATCGCGGGGACGTGAGAGCCATTACGATCTCA
>NC_051406.1:37811167-37811961 GCF_015228065.2 Penaeus monodon | reverse complement strand
CGTGCGTGTCATCCAATCTCATAGAATTTCTCGTTGATCATCTGCGAATATCTCGGATATGTGCGTGTGCGTGTGAGTATAAGTTTATGTATATCTGTGTTTTGCATATATGTTTGTGTTATGCATTATGTATGGCCGTTTCTTTATTGCATTGCTGTGGTTATATTTTTTATGTTTGCGTGTGCTTATCTCCTGCAAATTTGTTCAAGATGATGCTAAACGACGTTTTTCTTCCTCAAATTTCATGCCCTATTATAGTTATTAATTCGTAGCAAAAGGCAGATTTCCGTCTCTTAGCTTTTCTTCACTCTGAAAAATGTATTTTTTTCGTTTTTCTGTCACACTTCATATCAACATTATTCCATCACAGATTTCCACACACGAGTAATAATATTTACGCCAAAGATAAAGACGATTTTCTGAAAAATTTGACGAAATTGGGATTCCAAGAGACTGGCTTCGTCGAGAAAGAATGCCTTGAGGCGATGGAAGTAGGCCGGTGACACACTCGGAAAGTTGGATAATGATAAGGGCACGTGAGATGGATCAGGGGCGTGGATATTAGTGGATGTTGGCAAGTGCGTAGGCGAGGGAGAGAGAGCGGTGGCGCGTGCAAACGGCAGACGACCTGTTTTAAAGTGGCATGTTTACGCGTGGGAGCACTTTACCAGGTGAAGGGAGGTATCATTTCGGACGAATGAGTCAGGGGCCTTGTTTAACCCCCCTCCCCCTTCCCCCCCGCACCCTTTTTCTTTCTTTCCATCGTTACACGGAACCAGGTGCAGGGAACTCAC
>NC_051406.1:37810760-37811144 GCF_015228065.2 Penaeus monodon | reverse complement strand
CTGCTTATTTCCTGCAGCACCTTCATTCGCAACGCAAAACAAAAAAAACGGAGAAAAATTTTTCATAGTATCGAGAAAACGGATTTATAACCACAGCGCTGTTTCTCAACCTTGCAATATGGTCGTGAAGTGAAAACTAATCTAAGTCCATCACACATTTTAAGATGAAATAATACGTAACTTTAGTCCAAACAAAGACCAGCGCCAGACAAGGACATGTCACTTGCCAGTCCGCATGTCAGTGAAATGACGAAATATTCAAAACGAAACCGCGACAACTTGTTCCAGGCATGATTCGGGAAAATCGGATTTGCACGTAATCCTTCTTCGTGTTAAAATGGGAATGGTTTGTTTACGGGGAAATAATGAAAATATCAGAGCGTA
>NC_051406.1:37809533-37809642 GCF_015228065.2 Penaeus monodon | reverse complement strand
TTTGTGTTTGGAATATAATTACTGATGCTGTAAAACGTAATATAACATGAATAACGAAGCAGTGTTTATGTCGTTCATCACGAGATGTTTTTTTTTGAGGAGCACTAAT
>NC_051406.1:37809027-37809232 GCF_015228065.2 Penaeus monodon | reverse complement strand
CGCGGCGGGAAAATGGGGTGCCATTCAAAAGTCGCTGATTCACTTACCTCTCGAATTAGGGAGGTCGCCACGTCCCTCCTTCCCTCCGCCGCCTCGTCATCGGGTTGAGATCAAACACTTTATTGGAGGCGGATCGAGCGCTCGTCAGGGGATCCAACGCCAGGGAAACTTTGTTCTTTTGTGTTCGTTTTTTTTTTTTTATAGT
>NC_051406.1:37807977-37808134 GCF_015228065.2 Penaeus monodon | reverse complement strand
TTAAATGCCCTCTGCTTCTCCTCCCTTTCCCCTATCTCAGTTCCCTATTTACTTTATACCGCTTTCCCTTCTCTCCTCTTTAAGTCCCCTTCCCCCCCCCCCCCCTGTACTTTCCGTCATAACCTCCCCCTTCGGATAGTCGTGCAAATAATAAATA
>NC_051406.1:37807675-37807782 GCF_015228065.2 Penaeus monodon | reverse complement strand
ATTCTTTATTCTTTCTTATCTGTTTTGTCAATTAGCACTCTATCATCAACATGAAAAGTCAACTGCTGTCACAAAGAATGTTTTCAGGCGTTGGAAGACAAGCTGAA
>NC_051406.1:37806962-37807284 GCF_015228065.2 Penaeus monodon | reverse complement strand
CGACGATGAAACCGCGCGCCCTCCCCACGGCGAGAACAGCGCAGCATCTCGTCTCACAGGAGTTGATCTCATCTCGGGCTGCGCAAGCGATGCTGCCGGAGCGCGGGTGGCGAGCGAGTGCCTGCATCCGCCCTGGGAGCTTGGCGTCTTGGCCGATGTTAGGGCGATAAATGAGGCATTATGTGCTGATATCAGCTCTCGGGAGCGTGTCAAGTCGTAGCTCAGTTCAAAGCCAACAGTGTCTTTGAGAGCCGAGATGGAGATTATCGTGTAGTGTCAACATGACTCATGGGAGCTATGAGGTTATGCGGTCTTAGAATAC
>NC_051406.1:37806835-37806933 GCF_015228065.2 Penaeus monodon | reverse complement strand
CATATATCCATGTACTCTATATACTCGGACGTACATGTATCTCAGTACACGTGGAAATAAACACTTATGCAGAAGCACGTAAACACGCTTACATACAT
>NC_051406.1:37806017-37806449 GCF_015228065.2 Penaeus monodon | reverse complement strand
TGTACATTCCACTATCTCCCCCCCCCTCCTCCACCCAGAATTCCCCTCTTTCTTATCCTATATCTGCTTTCTCCCTCCTTATTCCTTCGCTCTTTCCCCTCTTCTTCTCCCCCTCCCCCCTTTCCCACGGCGCAACGGCACGCGGCAACAATTAGCCTCACAGTGTCGCGCTCCTGGATACTGTAGTCGATGTCCTCCCCCCTCCCTCCCCTCCCTTTACCTCCTACCCTTACCCTTCCCCCCCCCCACCACCCACCCCGGGACAGCACCCTTACCCTTCTCCCCCCCCCCACCACCCGCCCCGGTACAGCACCCTTACCCTTCTCTCCCCCCCCCCCACCGGTACACCCTGTCCCGGTGCTCTCGACCCCGGTACACTCCACACTGGGGGAGGGATACCAGGGAATTGGAATATAATATGAAAGGAGAATA
>NC_051406.1:37805595-37805800 GCF_015228065.2 Penaeus monodon | reverse complement strand
AAACAACAGAAGCTAAAGAATAACAAGGAAAAGAAAAACAAATAAAACAAAAGAACTGAAAAACAAGCAAAGGAAAACAACGACGAAGAAAAAAACATGGAAACAACTGAGATAAAAGGAACAGAAAAAAGGAAACGCGCATAAAAAAGCAACGTAAAGGTCAAGAGTACGAAATCAGGGGAAAAAAATCAGTACACAAGCGGCT
>NC_051406.1:37805441-37805552 GCF_015228065.2 Penaeus monodon | reverse complement strand
AAAGTATCCATCCGGCCAACCCGATTAACCGATGGAAAGCCCGCCATAGCAGCCAAGGTTTCTCCATCAGCCGACCGACTGCCCTCTCTCCGTCTCAGCCTAATAGCTATC
>NC_051406.1:37805149-37805328 GCF_015228065.2 Penaeus monodon | reverse complement strand
CCGGGCATCTCTCCCTCCCCCCGCCCCGAGCCACTCACCAATGCGACCGAGCGACCGAGCAGGCAAGCGGGCGCGAAATGGACGGTCCTCGGATGAACACTCGATTGTCTAGCCTTTTATCGCCTCGGCCTTCTTCATTTGGCGGTAATCGCGGGGACGTGAGAGCCATTACGATCTCA
>NC_051406.1:37804813-37804960 GCF_015228065.2 Penaeus monodon | reverse complement strand
TTGGGATGAAATGAGGGGGTTAAGGAGGAAGAGAGGAGGAATGGGGGGGAGGGAATAAAAGGGGGAAGGGAGATAGGGAGGAATGAGGAGAGGATGAGGCAAGATAGGAAGGGGAGGGAAAAAAAGAGGCGGAAGGGAGGAGGAAGG
>NC_051406.1:37803390-37804564 GCF_015228065.2 Penaeus monodon | reverse complement strand
TGCGTGTCATCCAATCTCATAGAATATTCTCGTTGATCATCTGCGAATATCTCGGATATGTGCGTGTGCGTGTGAGTATAAGATTATGTATATCTGTGTTTTGCATATATGTTTGTGTTATGCATTATGTATGGCCGTTTCTTTATTGCATTGCTTGTGGTTATATTTTTTATGTTTGCGTGTGCTTATCTCCTGCTAATTGTTCAAGATGATGCTAAACGACGTTTTTCTTCCTCAAATTTCATGCCCTATTATAGTTATTAATTTCGTAGCAAAAGGCAAGATTTCCGTCTCTTAGCTTTTCTTCACTCTGTAAAATGTATTTTTTTCGTTTTTCTGTCACACTTCATATCAACATTATTCCATCACAGATTTCCACACACGAGTAATAATATTTACGCCAAAGATAATAGACGATTTTCTGAAAATTCGACGAAATTGGGATTCCAAGAGACTGGCTTCGTCGAGAAAGAATGCCTCTGAGGCGATGGAAGTAGGCGGTGACACACTCGGAAAGTTGGATAATGATAAGGGCACGTGAGATGGATCAGGCGGGCGTGGATATTAGTGGATGTTGGCAAGTGCGTAGGCGAGGGAGAGAGAGCGGTGGCGCGTGCAAACGGCAGACGACCTGTTTTAAAGTGGCATGTTTACGCGTGGGAGCACTTTACCAGGTGAAGGGAGGTATCATTTCGGACGAATGAGTCAGGGGCCTTGTTTAACCCCCCTCCCCCTTCCCCCCCGCACCTTTCTCTTTCTTTCCATCGTTACACGGAACCAGGTGCAGGGAACTCACTTTTTTTTCCTTTTTCATTTTTCTGCTTATTTCCTGCAGCACCTTCATTCGCAACGCAAAACAAAAAAACGGAGAAAAATTATTCATAGTATCGAGAAACGGATTTATAACCACGCGCTGTTTCTCAACCTTGCAATATGGTCGTGAAGTGAAAACTAATCTAATGTCCATCACACATTTTAAGATGAAATAATACGTAACTTTAGTCCAACTAAGACCAGCGCCAGACAAGGACATGTCACTTGCCAGTCCGCATGTCAGTGAAATGACGAAATATTCAAACGAAACCGCGACAACTTGTTCCAGGCATGATTCAGGAATCGGATTTGCACGTAATCCTTCTTCGTGGTTAAAATAGGAATGGTTTGTTTACGAGGA
>NC_051406.1:37802221-37802335 GCF_015228065.2 Penaeus monodon | reverse complement strand
GACTTTTTTGTGTTTGGAATATAATTACTGATGCTGTAAAACGTAATATAACATGAATAACGAAGCAGTGTTTATGTCGTTCATCACGAGATGTTTTTTTTTGAAGGAGCAGCT
>NC_051406.1:37800974-37801324 GCF_015228065.2 Penaeus monodon | reverse complement strand
ATGCATTGAGCATAGCAATTTAATTACCCACGAATGAACATGATTCAGGAAAGAACACAGGTCCGGTGTTCAGTGTTCAATGCCCCGCACTCCATCCCGGCGCCTGTCATTGTTCATTATAAGCCGGAACAACCAAGCCCGAACCGAGTGCGCTGTCCAGATAGAGTCTGACATCCGTCGTGTAACCAGAGCGGGAGTGAGCGGAACAATGAACAATATTCTGAACATGTGGCTAAGTCTGACTCTCATAATTTGCAGCGATGGTCCAGCGGAGGAGAGAATGTCGTGCCAGTTTCGAAGTCTTGATTTGGTGGACTTGGAAAAAAAAACGATGATCTTTATGTGTGTGG
>NC_051406.1:37800252-37800335 GCF_015228065.2 Penaeus monodon | reverse complement strand
GCGGGGATTCGCCCCTGGGAGACCCACGGCTGGCTGTGAGGCTGCGCTGAAACTGATGAAATAATAAATGAAAACTTTGGGGA
>NC_051406.1:37799703-37799772 GCF_015228065.2 Penaeus monodon | reverse complement strand
CCCCCCCCAAAAAAAAATTTCCTTTTGGGGGGCCCCCCCCCCCCCTTTTTCCCCCTTTTTTCCCCCCCC
>NC_051406.1:37799571-37799644 GCF_015228065.2 Penaeus monodon | reverse complement strand
TTTTTTCCCTTTTTCCCCCCCCAAAAAAGTTGTTTTTTTTTTTTCCCCCCCCTCCTTTCCGTTTCTCCCCTTT
>NC_051406.1:37798767-37799147 GCF_015228065.2 Penaeus monodon | reverse complement strand
CCCCCATGAATCCCCCACTATCTATACATAGGCTTCGTCCTTCTATAAAGTTTAACCTAATGAATACTTATTGTCCTGTTTCCTTTTGTCTCCCCTTTGCTTCCTAAAATTAGAAGCTGAAAGGAGTTTGAATTAAATATCTTATTGACTTATTCACTTATTTATTTGTTTATTTGTTTATTTACCTGTTTATTTGTAAAGCTGGGTCTTTTTAACAGAATAAAAATATATCGGAACTGAAATACGAGTTCAAAGAAACCCTGATAAGCTTTGAAAAAATCTAGATTTTGTCTACCTAGTGATCTTTTTTTTCTGAGGGGGTTAAAATGTTTTGCAAATGAAAATAAGTGAGTTTTGAAGACTGTTTCAGTTGATTGATG
>NC_051406.1:37796990-37798053 GCF_015228065.2 Penaeus monodon | reverse complement strand
TCTCCGGCAAGAAGCAAGAGTCATCGGCCAGCGCTCCGCCTAGGCCTACGCGAAGCTCTCTGCCGTTCTTTATCGACCTGGCGTCAGTATCTATTAATTAAGTGAAACCATTACACAGGCCCTTGCCCTGGTATTTTATGGTCGGTCAGAAGACAGGCAAGGCTTATAATCCTTCATTCTCTCTCTTTCTCTTTGTCTTTCTTTTTCTCTCTTCTTCTTCTTCTTTGTCTTGTCTTCGTTTTTTTTCTTATTTTCTGTCTTTTCGCCATGCTTCCTTTTTCATCTTCTCTTCTCCTCCTCTTCTTCTCTTCTGCGTTCTCATCCCTCTTCCACCATCCTCTGCCCTTCTCACTGGTCCCTATCCTTGTTCATCACTTTTCTTCTTCTCCCTCGTCCTTTTGGCATTCACTCAGACCCCTCTTTTTTCCCTCTCCTCTCCTCTCATCCTTTCCATCGCTGTCTCCCCCTCCTATCCCATTCCTCTTGTCTTCTCTTCTGTGGTTCTTTCCCCTTTCATCTCTCTTCCGCCCTCTCCCTCCTTCCCCATCCTCTCCTTTTTCTCTTTTCCTCCATTTATCTCTTCTTCGCCTAACCTCTTCTAATCTGATTCTCCTTCCTTCGCCCTTCCCTTCCCTTTGTTATCACCTTTTCTTTTCTCTTTCATCTTCTCCTTTCCTCTCTGGTTCCCCTTCCTTCGCTCTTCCCTTTCCTCTTCCCCCTTTCATTACCTCGTCTCTCTTCCTTCGCCTTCCCCTTTCCTCTTAACCCTTTCATCATCTCTTCTCTTCTCCTTTGCCTATCCTCCCTAATCCGGTTCTCCCTCCTTCGCCCTCTCCTTTTCCTCTCCCCCCTTTCATCACCTCTTCCCTTCTCCTTCGTTCTTCTCCTTCACTGGTTCCGCTTTGAAGATGGAGAAGAAATAGCTTTTTTCCCCAATCACGGTAGTCACTTTGGCTCCTGAGGTCGGGGGGAAAGGCAGTTGTAATGGCTACTGGGTTTGTAGCCGAGAGGTACTGGTTATGTATATAGTTTTTTACTTTGTTTCCTATTCCGTTCTTTTTAT
>NC_051406.1:37796720-37796926 GCF_015228065.2 Penaeus monodon | reverse complement strand
TTTTTTTTTTTGGGGGGGTATCTTTTCGTTGTTCGTTTTTTTTTTCTTTTCTTTCTACTTAGCCATGTTTTGTTTTTTCTTTTCCGGTTTTATTTTTGGCGCCCTTTTCCATTCTCTTTTGATTAATTTTCAAATTTCTTATTCTTCCTTTCCGTTCTTCGTCTTTTCCCGTTTCTTCTTGGTTTTCTCTCCCTTCTTTTCTGCAT
>NC_051406.1:37795639-37796614 GCF_015228065.2 Penaeus monodon | reverse complement strand
ACAAACAAACAAACACAATCCATGTGTATGTATATGCACGAGAAAGTGGAAGTCTGTTCAAAATAATTCATATATATCACATTTTAGCACTGATATCAGAACTGAAGGAGAATGTATAATTGAAAATGAATAACTTCGCAGCGCAAGTGATTATTAAATCTTCACCGGAATTACATGTCACTGATGAAGATTTAATTCTCTCTTGCGTCGTTATTCATCGTCACTTATGCCTTCAACATTTGTCGCAACGAACTCTGTTAATCTCAACAACGTTTACAGTGATGATTTGTCAGATTGTCTCCTCGATCATAAAGATATTTGGACTCTCGTTTTACCGCTGAAAAAAAGATGATATAAAAATTATGATTACATGAAATAGGTAAATAAAATACATTTCCCCGAATCTCTGAATTGTCTCTCACCGTATCGACAGAATCTGGAGAGACTCAACTCATTAAAAAGCGCATTAGACAAATATTGAGAAAGCTTGAGAAGGGAAGAGGATATCGAGTTTGGACTTTTAGCAGGCGGGCGGGGTTGGTTTTGGGAAGCTTTGATGTGGAGGGGTCCGTGTGTTTTGTTCTACCACTTGCTCAGAAAAAATGCGATTTTTGAAAGATGTGCCGCCACAAAAGGGAAAGGAAGAAAAAAAGGATAAGATATAAAGATAGAGAAATGAAGAAAAAAATGTGTATAAGTTCTCTCTGCTTCCCTACCTACATACCTACTTTTTTCAGGTGGATGTTCTTTGGGTCAGCGGGTTGATGTTCAATGCTTGCCAAGAAAAATGCTATTTTAGAAAAGCTTCAGGAGACTCTTCGTGTGATTTACTTGGTTAAAATGAGCTTTTAGGCACGAAAAGGCTACCGGCAGTTCAAAGCGACATACAGGCTTGCCAGTGGCTCTGATGTATCGCCAAAAAGAAAAGAAATAAAGAGGTAAATTCTCGAACTTCCCTGGGGACTCTTCTGGCAA
>NC_051406.1:37794813-37795084 GCF_015228065.2 Penaeus monodon | reverse complement strand
CTTTATCATTATCTTACAAAGCGTATAGATATAAGCATCCTTCGGCCGCGTCATAATCTATCGCAGGTAGTCACCGGCCGGCTGGAGATCGGCCGTTGAAGACTTGGCCCGAGAAACATGCAAATTGCTGTCTAGCTCTTCCAGCCTGTTCAGAGCGGCTGCGTTAGGTGCAAAGTCGTAAAACAAACCGATCAGTTCTCCCGAGAGGCCAAATGGCTTTGGGCCGTGTGTATAGATAGGCATTGAAGCATGGCCCAAATCCCTGGGTTGC
>NC_051406.1:37794130-37794523 GCF_015228065.2 Penaeus monodon | reverse complement strand
CGAAAGGCGTAAGATGATCCTGTTCGCTAGCAGCACGACAATCGCTCCTCCAGACGATGGAGAGAGACAGTTCCGTTCAGCCATAGTAATAGACCAGGATTCAGGTGTTCATGATCATTGGGCAGTTTACTTAAAACCCTTTTAAACGAGCCCAGCCGCGACTTGGCCCAATTGTCCCATTACAAATGAAGGAGTATTGCATCAGTAGACGCAATATTGCGCTCAGCAGGCTCAGGGCCAGCAGGCGTAGGTAGGGCAAAGGAAGGGGGCGCACCGCGCATGGAGAGGCGTCGGAACAAAGGAGTGGACAATGGGTGAAACTTGTGTCAGCATGGTCTGGTACAGAAGGCTACGTTCTCGCATGTAGCAAGGCAAAGATGAAGAAACGCGGTG
>NC_051406.1:37793021-37793998 GCF_015228065.2 Penaeus monodon | reverse complement strand
AACTTTTATCATTATCTTCCTTACAAAGCGTTGATATAAGCATCCCTCGGCCGCTCATATTCTATCGCCCGAGTCACCGGCCGGCTGGAGATCGGCCGTTGAAGACTTGGCCCGAGAAACATGCAAATTGCTGTCTAGCTCTTCCTCGCCTGTTCAGAGCTGGCGCAGTTGGTGCAAAGTCCCTAAAAAAACCGGCCGTTTTTTCCCGGGGCCAAATGGCTTTTGGGGCCCTGTGTAAATAGCTTTAAACATGCCCAATCCCCGGGTTGCGGGGGAGGGGTGGGGCGGTGGGGGAGGAGAGGAGGGGATGGGGGGAGGGGGGAGGGTGGGGAGGTGTAAAAGGGAGGAGGAGGGAGATGGGGTAAGGGTGAGGGAGGGGAGGTGTAAAGGGAGGAGGATGGGAAGGTGCAGGGTGAGAAGAAACGGGTAGGGGGAGGAGGAGGAGGAGGAGGAAGTGGAGGTGCAAGGGGAGAAGTAAAGGGGGGGGGGTGAGGGGAGAGTAAGGGGAGGTACAGGAGGAGGAGGAACGGGAAGTGCGGGAGGAGGGGGGAGCGGAGCGAAAGGCGTGAGATCTACTCCTGTTCCGCTGCACCGACCTCGCTCCTCCGACGATGGAGAGAGACTGTTCCGTTCAGCCATAGTAAATAGACCCGGGATTCAGGGTTCTGATCTTGGGGCAGTTTACTTAAAACCCTTTTACGAGCCCAGCCGCGACTTTGGCCCAATTGTCCCATTTACAAATGAAGGAGTTTCTCACACGCTATTGCGCTCGCGGCTCCGGGCCAGCGGCGGAGGTCGTGGGCGGAGGAGGGCGCCCGCGCATGGAGAGGCGTCGGAACAAAGGAGTGGACATGGGTGAACTTGTGTCGCATGGTCTGGGCCCCAACAGAAGGCACAATTTCCGTGCATCATAGCAATCCCCCACAAGCGCCCAATGCACACACAGCGCGTGCACACACACACCGACAAACTCCCCT
>NC_051406.1:37792456-37792825 GCF_015228065.2 Penaeus monodon | reverse complement strand
GGCACCCCCACCACCCCCAACTTCCCCATCAGCCCACCCCATCCGCACTTTTGACACACTCGCACGCCAACACGCATGGCCGATATTACTAATACTGGGGATTCTGCAGATGGACTGAGCTGCAGCATCCGAACATCCCGGAGACAATTCGGATTTCTCTCTCGCTCGTCCGCTAAGCCTATGGGATCGCCCGCCCCCCCCCCACCTGCCCATCCGGAGGGCAGGGAGATCGATTATTGGCATGTTTACTCGGTACTTGCAACTCGCCCGGGACTTTGCATTGATAAGGTTGAATGTGGCAAAACAGTCCGCCATGTCGATACATTGGCAAATAAAGAGGCAGAAAAACATTTTGTCCCAAAAAGTATA
>NC_051406.1:37791077-37792310 GCF_015228065.2 Penaeus monodon | reverse complement strand
ATGTGTGTGTGTTATATTTTTTTCCTTTCCTTTTTTGTAGTGCTTTTTATTTAAAAAATTTATAATCTTCATGACCTAAAAAAAATGGGTTGGTTAATTAGCTGAAAATGTGGCAATTAAGGATTTATAAATTTTCAATACATTTTTCTTGTGTGCAGTGTTTTTTCTGCCATCTGTAGCCTTCATGACCTCCAGGATAAAGCGGTTTGGTTGGTTAATTCCCTGATAAAGTTGAGATTTAAGGACTTGTTGAGCTATTAATAATAATTTTTGGAGAGGCCAAGTAAAGCGCTGTCTGGTGGGAAAATATTTCGATTGGATATTCACGTATTATTTCTTCCATTAAAGATGTTCGATTAGAGGCTAGATCGATCTCGAGGCTCAGGAAGGAGAGATTTGGTGTACAACTTGCGTCTCCAGATTGGATTTTTATGAACATTGTGAACAAATAAATCCCAAGTGAAGAGGTAATTTAGTCAGGTAATTTACATGATCGTTTGGCAAAGGGGGGGGGGGTAAGACGGGGAAACGGGGGGGGTAAGGGGGGGTCAGGAAGAACAGGAGGAACTATCGCAGTGCGGACCGATCCTCGCTGACCCCCTCCCCTCCCTCTCCCATGACCTCCCCACCCCTCCCTCCCATGCCCCCCACCCTCTACTCCCTCTTCCATGACCCCCACCCCCTCCTCTCTCCCATGAACCCCCCTACCCCCTCCCATAACCTCTCTTCTACCTCCTCCCATGACCTCCTGCCCCCTCCCATAACCCCCTCCTCCCTCTCTCCAGTGCCCCCCTACCCATTCTCTCCTATAACTCCTCCACCCCCTCACAAACCCCCCTTCCATCCCCTACCTCCCTTCCATGACCCCCTCCATCCCCGCCCTCCCTTCCATGATCCTCCCTCCCCTCCATCGCTTCCATGACCCCCTCCTCCCCCTCCCTCCCTTCCATGATCCCCTCCTTCCTCCTCCCCCTCCATCGCTTCTATGACCGCCCTTCCTCCCCCTTCCCCTCCCTCCCTTCCATGACCCCCCCCCCCTCCCCTCCCCTCCCCCTTCCCCTCCCTCCCTTCCATGACCCCCTCCTCCCCCTTCCCCTCCTCCCCCTTCCCCTCCCTCCCTTCTCATGACCCCCTCTTCCCCCTCCCCCCCCTCCCTCCCATGACCCCCCTTACCACACCCTCCCTCCCACCTGACCCCCCTTACCACACCTCCTCCCTCCCATGACCCCCACT
>NC_051406.1:37790584-37790722 GCF_015228065.2 Penaeus monodon | reverse complement strand
ACGTCTTTTCCCCTTTTTTCCCCCTTCCCCTTTTCTTTCTGGTTCTATTTTCTCTTCTTTTCCTTTTCTTTTCCCCTTCTTTTCTTCACCCTTTTCTCCCCATTATTCTTTTTCCCCCGCCCCTTTCTCCCCTTTTCT
>NC_051406.1:37790184-37790301 GCF_015228065.2 Penaeus monodon | reverse complement strand
GGCCTTTGGTTGCACTGTACACTCCATGAGGTACAAGGCACTTCACGTTCTCATTACTGTCCTCTCCACGTCTCTCTCCTCCCCTTTCTTCTCCTTACACAGCCCCCGTCCCCCACC
>NC_051406.1:37789995-37790119 GCF_015228065.2 Penaeus monodon | reverse complement strand
TTCCCCCTTTTTTTGTGCCCTTTTCTGCCACTTTTTTAAAAGTTTTTTTTAAATTACGATTTCAAAAAAGGGTTTTATGTTTTAATCATTACCAGCCTAACCTAACACATAAAAATATTATATG
>NC_051406.1:37789091-37789231 GCF_015228065.2 Penaeus monodon | reverse complement strand
ACTGTCTCGAACTATCCGATAACCTATTCCTTTTGCAACCATCTTGAGTGCTGAAATATGGACGATCTTTTAGGGGAGAAGTAACTTGTAATTTCGACCCTTAAGATAAACTCTTTTGATATGAGCTGCACTATCTAGGT
>NC_051406.1:37788877-37789061 GCF_015228065.2 Penaeus monodon | reverse complement strand
GTTACACCCCACATACACCCCTCTCTCTCTCGCTTTTCTTTTGCAGAGAGGTTGCATCTCCCAGTTTTGCAAAAGGATTTTTTTGTGAGAAGGGGTGGTAGGAAGAGTAGAAAGAAAGGGGGAGATTATTGTCAATTCTCTCCCTCCATTTTTCCATTTTCTGTTTGTTCTTGTATTGGTATTA
>NC_051406.1:37788552-37788833 GCF_015228065.2 Penaeus monodon | reverse complement strand
GTTGCTGTATTCATGTTTTTTGGGGCGATGGTGGTGTATTAGTTTATTTCATTATTTACTGTACCATTTTTTGCATTATAGTCATTAAGCTAACGATAGGTGTGCTTAAACTTACAGAGGTAAACATTTATATATTTATGCCATATCTTTAATTCATATTTCTGTGTATTATTCAGCGTCTAACTATCACACTCCATATTCCAGGTACGTCTAGACACTACTTTGGACTCGAGTGGAACTGTAAGTATAATTCGAAGATGTGCTGTGTCTCTTATCGCACG
>NC_051406.1:37787808-37788294 GCF_015228065.2 Penaeus monodon | reverse complement strand
TATTGCTTTTGGAAGAGCAATTGCTCGGAATGAGGTTAGAAAAAATCGTCAATATCATTGTCTTAATTGCAGTAGTAAACTCATTAACAATGCTTTTATTAGTTCAGATAAATTATGTGGCAGTTTTCTTGTCACTCATTACAGGATGGTGGCTGATGCATTTGAAGTTAACGGTGTTGTTTTGAATTTATTGTTATTGAATCGCTTTTGACACGTTGTTCTTATAACCGTTATTGTAGGCTTTGTGTGATAATTATTTCGTTAAATGTTTTTCTGTTGCGGTTTTGTTTTTAATGGTTTATTGGATTATTTGAAATAAATGTCGTGGCGGAACATATGATGACATGGTTTTCGGATTAATTCGTGGTGACTGCGTGATGTATTGTGTATTTCTAGAATATTATTGGTATGATATAACCCCGTGATATCTTAAAGCGAAACTCCGTAAGATATGATGCCCGTAGATTGGGTTCATTATCTTTACAA
>NC_051406.1:37787339-37787616 GCF_015228065.2 Penaeus monodon | reverse complement strand
GAGGCGCAGCGAAGACCTGTTATTTTATCAGAGGGGGCTATATTTTAGGGCGGCATCGGCTGTACT
This sequence comes from Penaeus monodon, assembly GCF_015228065.2. Classification (NCBI taxonomy): domain Eukaryota; kingdom Metazoa; phylum Arthropoda; class Malacostraca; order Decapoda; family Penaeidae; genus Penaeus; species Penaeus monodon. Next base: position 37,787,550 of record NC_051406.1, on the reverse strand, counting down.
AGGGTTAAGAGCTCTGAACTCTCCTCTTGATGACCCTTTACCTAAATTGAGTTTAGAAAGTTCACTTAACTAAGTTAGTCTCGAAAATCATTGTAGACTACGAGCGACTCAAAGTAGCGCTGTTCTCTTGTTTTATGCCTTTGGAGGGATTTTATCATATGCATACATGTATGTGTATATGTATATCATAGCTTGCTAGTTATCTACACAA
>NC_051406.1:37786127-37787283 GCF_015228065.2 Penaeus monodon | reverse complement strand
TCAGCAAATTGCAGGTTCATTTACAACGTAATTGGTTGTTTGGGAAACATGTTTTTGCATGTTTATTTTATTATTTTTTATGATGGCCGTGTTTTTTTACTGAATTATTCATTCATTGTTGACAAATTACCGATATTTTCGAGGAACAAACGTTTTCATTGCAATCCTGCATACGACAACAATCATCATTCTGATTGTTCGCTTGTTATTCACACATACCACAGGTGCGGTCATAACGCTACTGTACTTCGGATTTTTGAAAATCGTTATTGTAAAAACAATCACCAGATTATTTCCATCAATGTCGCCATCAGCCTCGTGATGAATTCGAGCCTGTTGCATATATAGGGTCTGCCCTTTTATTGCAATTTCTCGCATTTCGTGCATTATTTTTGGTGTCACTGGCATACACAAACGGACAAACAAACCCAGTAGTGAAATCTACCGTAATGTAACTGTCATTTCATGTTTTTGATACGTTGGATGTCATTTTATATACGCCTTAATAACCCATGCTTCCCCGTTTAGTTCGAAATTGATAGGTTTCGTATCCATCGCTTTGTTATTTGAGCATCTAATCATTATTTTTTTTTCTGATACGCTGTCTTTAGGGAACACTTTCTCTCTAGGCAATTTGTAACGTAGATTTATTGGTTTAAATTGTACAAAGGACCACTTCAGGTCGTTAAGGGGTGGATAGAGCGTATGCATAGTACTATTGCCAGATTTTCAATACAGAAATGTCACGATCGGTAAATGCTACGCCAACGATACATGCGCAGAAAAGAAAAGAGTCTTCGCTACCTCGGTCATATGCATAGTGAACTCGACACCAATTCACATTTGCTTTTTTTGTGTGTTCGTTGGTTCATCACTGCGGACTTCCTATTGTTCCGATTTCAAGTAATTGTATTTCTCCTTAGATACAATCATCTGTACTTGAATCTGTCTCGATGTGGGTTATATAACTGAAAAATAGAGGCTTGGTCCGTTTGGGAAGGGATTTCCCCATTACGGCGCAGGGTGAAACCATTCACGGTAAACATGAAATATGTCCATTGCGTAGGATACAGCGATTCGCAAGAGTACTGTATTGTTATATACAGATCTGTTCCTCGCGTTGCAGTGTGGTACATCTTGTATTGCATTGTGATAG
>NC_051406.1:37785211-37785468 GCF_015228065.2 Penaeus monodon | reverse complement strand
GTGCCGTTGCCTTAACGAGCGACGCGGAGTCCAGGCATTAACTGTAATGATATTAACTTGGTTAATGAGAATGGCAGTTATCGGCCCCTTGGAACAAACTGCCACATCGCTCCACCTGTCTCCACCTCGCCGGCCAGCGCATTTACTTTTATTCATTCGATCCACCCACGCCCTCACGTGTAATCAAAGCCACCGCCCGCGCCGACGCCCACACTCCCTTTCTTTTCTTCTGTGTGCTTTCTTCCACCCACGGCTTC
>NC_051406.1:37783909-37784920 GCF_015228065.2 Penaeus monodon | reverse complement strand
ATTGCTCAAAGTGTATGTGTTGCCTTTGCCAGATTGGATACGCTGGCGCGCGGGATGTGATTGGCCATTTGATTCCCGCGCTGTAATTGGTTGTTTGGGAGCTGGAGACGGGATTGGCTGTTGTGTTCCCTCTGATGTCTGGGATTATAGGAGAGGGGGAGGGGGAGGGGAGAGGGGACGGGGGGGGGAGAGGGAGAGGAGAAGGGGCGAGGAGGGAGAGAGGGGGAGAGGGTAAGAGGTGGGGCAGTGGGGAGAGGGAACGAGGAGAGGCAGAAGGGGCGAGGAAGGGAGAGAGGAGAAAGGGAGTGGGAGAGGGAACGAGGAGGGGGAAAGGGGACGAGGAGAGGGAGAGGAGGCGAGGAAAGGGAGGGAAAGGATGGGATAGACGAATCCCGGGGGAAGGGATAGATGGGGAAGGGGTAGGTGGGGAGGAGATTAAGGAGTAGGTAGGGGCAGGGAGAGGGAGGGGGAAAGGAGGTAGGGGGAGGGAGGAAAGGGAATGCAGGAGGGTAATGAATGGGGAAAATAGGGGAAGAGTAGCAGGGGGAGAGCGGAGGAAGGGGAGAAGGAGGCGGGATTGGGGGAAGGAAGAGGTGCAAGGAGGAGAAGGATGCTGGGTGGGGAAGAGAAGGGGGTAGAGGGGGCCCAAGTTATACCCCCGGCTTGTTGCTCTGTTTCTCCTATTGTGCCATGCTCAGCTCTCCTGGGGAATGGTACAGCGGAGTGCATGGTCACATGCATCTTGCATGACGAGGGACTTGCTCAGTGACTCAGTGGGAACAGCCGAGGCCCTTTTTATCATAGTTATCAAACAGTGCAAAAGGTTAGTTTATCCGTTGGTGGCCAGTAGGACTGTGATAAACGGACATTGCGCCCTCCGTCTGGTTTTGTTTACACGTATTAAATATTTACCAGATCCAGGTCTGTATGCTGACATTTCCGATTTTCGGTTTGATCTAAAGTGATCCGGGCAGGTGAGCTGCTGTTTGGATTCAGGGAAGCCGTAAAGCA
>NC_051406.1:37783488-37783672 GCF_015228065.2 Penaeus monodon | reverse complement strand
GTCCTACGCTCTTTGCAGGGCTTATATCACTTTTATCTTTCATCTTTACGATTCTGCGATAAGAATCATTTCGCAACTTGTACTGCAATGGCATTAAACTTCTCTGCAACTGTTTGCGGATGTGTCGCTCACTTTTTTCGATGTCTCTCCACACTCGCTCCTCTATCAGCATTAGTCGCTTGTT
>NC_051406.1:37782857-37783219 GCF_015228065.2 Penaeus monodon | reverse complement strand
CCTCTATTTCTCCCTTTTTTTAATCTGCCTCCCCTTCTCTTTCTCCCCCACTTTCTGTGACTTTCTCAGTCTGTCTCTTCCACCTTTCTCATTCCATTCTCTCTCCCCTTCTCTCTCCCCACTTCATTTCTTCCTCGTTTGTTTCCCTTTTCTCTCTTTGTCCTTGCCTCTCGTTTCTATCTCCCGTACTTTTATTTCTTCGTCTCTCCTTTTATCTCTCCATTCCTCTTCCATCCTCTATCTCTTTCTATTTAGTCCTTCAAGCTTCTGTCTCTGTTTCCATATCCGCTCTTATTTATATTAGGGATGGACATAAACACACACACGAACTAACATCTTGTCCTCTCATTCTATCTTTCACT
>NC_051406.1:37782695-37782786 GCF_015228065.2 Penaeus monodon | reverse complement strand
GAATTAACATCTTTTCCTGTCATTCTATGGAGGGGATCATATCCGTATTAACTGTGGCACCGGGAACAAATGTCGAAAAAGCAACAGCAGC
>NC_051406.1:37782378-37782661 GCF_015228065.2 Penaeus monodon | reverse complement strand
GCCAGTGACATGCGAATGGATGTGGCAGCACGAAAAAAAAAAAACACCCAGGAATTATTGCAGTACACATGTTAACAAAAAAAATCCTGCACTGTCTGCAGTGACAACAAAGAGACTGCACCATCACAAAAAGGAAGAAAAAAGACGGAGGAACAGTATTATGAAAAGCTATGCTCACAATAACCCGCAGAAAAAAGAAAAACAGCAACATCCTCGGTAACCAAAGAAATGGTAATAACCACAATAACACGCACGCCTAAGACACATGGATGAATTATAACAT
>NC_051406.1:37781750-37782066 GCF_015228065.2 Penaeus monodon | reverse complement strand
CTCAGACCCAGAAACGCCTAGGGACAGAGGAGCCAACAGTAACATCACAGGCATCACCATCCTGCACCACTCCACGCCACGCCACGTTACACCCGCACTTTCCTCAGAGCGCGGAGCCGTCGAAGTCAGTCCTGCAGTGGGAAAAGGAAAAGGGAGGGGGGGGGGGGGTTGGCCTGAAAAATGGGTCACTGGAGGTTATTATATAGACGGACAGACGGGCGATTTGTTAAGCTGGCTGATGAAAGAGTGCGTAAAAAAAGGCAATGAAATGTCTATGATGTTAGATAGATGGGTAGTTCTGGGTGTGATGAGCAGT
>NC_051406.1:37780461-37781720 GCF_015228065.2 Penaeus monodon | reverse complement strand
GGGTGGCTAGAGTTTGAAAAGATAGTAAACATCTGAGGTGGATGGTTCGAAGAGTAAGCAGGATATTTGCTTATGAAACAACCAATAGTAGACTACGGTAATTTGATATATGGATGTACAGTTAGCGAGACAAGTAAATAAGACGTGTGAAGATACTGGACCAACAAGATCATATAAACACACTGATAAATAAAATAACTAAAGAGATGGGGAAGTGTCCCAGATAAAAAGAAAAAAAAAACTGAATACAAAAACCCAAGGACAGCCAAGAGAGATCGAAAAAAAATCATATCCATAAGTAGCGAAGCACATACCAACTAGACCATCTAATTGCTCACTTCAGTGCCAGGGAAGGAGGCAGCCGACAGACTGACAAATGGAGGAACAAATAGACAGGAGGCATGGAGGCAGACAGGCGGGCGGGGACTTATTAGATAAACCGAAGTTCTGTAATCCGGAGCGCACAAAGAGGATAGAGGCGAAAAGAACAGGGCACAAAGGACGTTGTCGGTGGGCTGAAGCCTGGTTTTTGGGGGTGGGATGAGGGACGGTGGGCTCGGGGTGGGTGTAAAGGGATGGTGGGCTCGAGGTGGGTGTAAAGGGATGGTGGGCTCGAGGTGGGTGTAAAGGGATGGTGGGCTGAGGGAAAGTGGGTTCGAAGCAGGTTGAGGGATTGTGGGTCCGAAGAGGATTGAGGGAAGATGAGCTCGAAGTGGGTTAAGGGAATGTGAGCTAGAGGTAGGCTGAAGGGAGGTGGGTTAGAGGTGGACAGAGGGAATGTGAGCTACAGGTGGGTTGAGGGAAGGTGGGTTGGGGTTGGGTATAGAGTGAAGGTGGGCACGCACAAAGAAAATTGAAGCTAAAAGAACCGGCCACAAAGGACTTCTTCGGTGGGTTGGAGCCTGGTTTTAGGAGTGGGATGAGGGACGGTGGGCTCGAAGAGAGCGGTATAGAGAGAAAGTGGGCTGAGAGAAGGGTTCACCGTGGGCTAGTGGGAGATGGGCCTGAGGTGGGTAGAGGGAAAGAACGGGCCACAAAGGACGTCTTCGGTGGGCTGGTTTTGGGCGTGGGATGAGGGAAGGTGGGTTCGAGGTGAGTGTAGAGGGAAGGTGGACTTGAGGTGGGTGAGGGAATGTAGGCTCGAGTTGGAAAGAGGGAAGGTGGGCTGAGAGAAGGGTTCAACATGGGCCTGGGGTGGGCAGAAGGAAGGTGGGCAAAGCGAAGTTGAACTCAAGGTGGCAGATGGAATTTTCTCGAGA
>NC_051406.1:37779999-37780422 GCF_015228065.2 Penaeus monodon | reverse complement strand
CATTGTGTGATTACCTGTATGATGTAATGTGGGCCGGAGTGGGTAAGGGAGAGGGGGAGCGCTATTGTAGACCGTATAATTAAGATCTTGTAGTCTCCTTTGCACGAGGAAATGGGAATGTCTTGAAGGCGACCTCCAGCTTACCTTTATGCCAGTCTCTGTCTCGGCTGGAGTTAATGCCTAGAAAAGTCTTTCTATCTCTTTTGGTGTCAACTCCGTGCTTAGTGTCAGTGTCAAAGGTAACACTGAAGAGAGTTGGTCCTTAGTGTCAATGCTAAATCGATCTTTATTGTCAATCTCGACCCACTCCTAATCTATGCTGACTTGTTATTCAAAGTACAGTAATAGTGTTCAGGCAGTCACAACATCAGTCTCACTCACAACAATAACCCTGAAATTCTAGCTATATTTCTATAATTCTAG
>NC_051406.1:37779597-37779812 GCF_015228065.2 Penaeus monodon | reverse complement strand
TTCTGCCTACAGCCAGGACCGTGTTATCAGTCACATTTTCATTCTCATTCGTGTCATTGGAGATTGTATCAGCCTCCCATTATCCGGTGGCGTCGCCTGCCCTTGGAGTGCACTAACGTAACTGTTAGGTTGTGTTCCTCGCGACTTCATCCCTTTGGCTCTCCGCTTCGTCCTTGATTAATGAACCGACTCGACACGGTCTATTCAGTATCGGC
>NC_051406.1:37779090-37779171 GCF_015228065.2 Penaeus monodon | reverse complement strand
AACCTTTCTTTTTTCATTGCCAGTCTTCTGTCTAAATATGCAGAGAACGTTCCCGAAATGCAATTAACGGAGAGGCAAACA
>NC_051406.1:37778185-37778902 GCF_015228065.2 Penaeus monodon | reverse complement strand
AAGCCAGAAGTAGCTGATGTAACTTTGTAATGCGCATGTTTGGCCAGGATCTCTCAGGCAGCCGCCATTACATCAAACATCCCTTCTCCTCTTCGCCTCCCATCCTCTTCCCTTCGCTCCCTCTCTTCCTCTCTTCTTCGTCTCCGTTTTACCCCCCTTTCTCCTCTCTTCCCCACATCTCCTCTCCCTTCATCTCCTTCCCTTTCCCTCCCTGCCTTTCCATTTCTCCCCCCCCCCCTCGTCTCTTCTATCTTCCACGTTTCTTCCTCATTCTTGCCGTTAATTCCTCTCCCCATCACTTTCACCCTGCGCCTCCTCTCCCTTCATCTCCCCTCCCTCTCTTTCCTTCCTCTCCCCCTCCCAGTTTCCTCCTCCCCTCCCCTCTCCCCCTCCCAGTTTCCTCCCCCACTCGTCCCCACCCCCTCCCAGTTTCCTCCTCCCCGCCCCCTCCCAGTTCCTCCCCTCCCTCCTAGTTTCCTCCCTCCCCTCCCCCTCCTAGTTTCCTCCCCTCCCGTCCCCCTCCTAATTTCCTCCTCCCCTCCCCCTCCCCCAACCTCCTCCAGGTGAATAAATCAAAAAAAATCTCCAGAAGGTAAAGTCCCAGAGAAAGCGTACCCCCGCGTGTGAAACATCGCCGCGGCCGGGTTGTGTGGGATGGAAATTGCAGACTGTTTACCCGACAACCGTCAATGGGAGGCGATTCAAAGGGGTCGGACT
>NC_051406.1:37777947-37778124 GCF_015228065.2 Penaeus monodon | reverse complement strand
GTTATGCATCGGCATCTCCCACGGCGGGGCGAGACAAAGGCGCCACGGTATGCGCACGGGGGTCGCATCCGAGGACGTCCGCGCCTGGGTCAACCCGTGGCCGCTTTGAGTGGCGATTCGCTCCGCCAAATTTAGACGTTCGCGAGTGTTGAGCGGCCACTTGTCTCTGCGCTTGGG
>NC_051406.1:37777771-37777891 GCF_015228065.2 Penaeus monodon | reverse complement strand
ATGACTGAGGGGAAAGTGGCTTGTTACAATGTATGTAGACATTCGTCATCCCCGTTTCCTTCTATTTGCTTCTTTACTTATCAACCTATTTATCTATTCACTTTCTATCTTTCTTTCACT
>NC_051406.1:37776793-37777524 GCF_015228065.2 Penaeus monodon | reverse complement strand
ACATAGCATAGTTATACAATTATACGCATTCAGTCAAGAAAAAGTTCCTACTAACATAAATCTTTTATATAGGAGGAAATGATAGACGGGAAGTAAAAAAAAAAACACGAAAAAGTGCGGAAAAAAGAGGAACAAACGAGGAAAAAGATAAATGGATCCATATTAGTTTCGAAACTTTCTGGGTTCGTTATCTGTGCTTCTTACGATCGCAAGCGGTGATAAATGACACCTTTTATCTATCCAAATCCTTAGATATATGTATCTTAATCTATGTATGCATTTGTATATATTCACTCGTTATGTATCTTTAATTTTATCTTTGTTTTTTTCCCCTCGTATTCTCTGGATTACTTTGCCTAATTTCATTTACTTGTGGGAAAGCGTAGGCCCGCAGGGAAAAAAACAAGACAATGCTTTTAAATGGGTTGTTAGGAATCCGTAAGAACGAGGTTTATTTGACGAATATGTGATATCATGAAGAAGATGGATATAAAATATCGATGGAAAAAAGGTTTATAGTGATTGATAAGGATATGATAATTACAGTAGGGTGGGCGTAGGTAATGGCAAATCGGAATGTGGGTGGAGTTGTGCAACAGGAAGTCAACACGCAATGCCGTCTGTGCAATTCGTCAGGAATACGAGATGTGTGTCAACGCTCTGATAACCAAAGAGAAAACGCCACTTCCTACAGAAGCACAAGCTCTTTGAGGAACAATACAAGGGTGACC
>NC_051406.1:37776369-37776746 GCF_015228065.2 Penaeus monodon | reverse complement strand
CATCCGCGTTGTGAGTTGCCGCCGAGTAAATAAAGTAAACAAGGCAGCTGGGAGCGAAGTAGGTCAAGCAAGATGAAGAGCAGGTTGTTCACAAACATCAACACTCCTAGTGCTTCAGTTGTTTTCTCTCGCTGAACTTCAGTAATAGGATTTCTTCTCGCTCTGTGCTCTGTGGTGTGGAGGAAGCGGGCACCAGGCGGAGGGTTGAGGGGGCTGGCGGGGCGAAGCATTGTGCTAACAAAGGGGTCTGTAGGGCCGGGGTTGGGGGGGGGGAAGCATTAGCTCTTCTCACGAACTTACTTTCTTGTCTTCGTCCAATACGTACAGATGGTGTTGCATGTGTGTTTCTGTGCAGGTATACTAGACGTAGGTATGGG
>NC_051406.1:37776024-37776227 GCF_015228065.2 Penaeus monodon | reverse complement strand
ACCGTATCAATAACAAGCAAGAGTGATGCGAAAATCTAAGAGCTGATGTAACTGATACGCGCCGATGCGGATGTTGTGTTAAGCGGCTGCCTTTTTCCCGGGGTTACACATCAGTTAAAAGTGTCGCCATCCGTTGCCCAGCTTCCCTCGTACAAAAGTGGGAGATGCTGCCGCGGAAGTTTATTAAAAGACGAGGTTGCAAG
>NC_051406.1:37775078-37775224 GCF_015228065.2 Penaeus monodon | reverse complement strand
GTCGAGGCTTCACCGCCCTCACTCAGCACCATGAATTATTTAGATATTCTTATGAGGAGATTTATCTAATTTAATGTATGCTGTATCGTAAATGTAGAGAAATTGTTTTATCTCTTCCTCTTAATTTTGTTTTCTGTCTATTCATT
>NC_051406.1:37774862-37774973 GCF_015228065.2 Penaeus monodon | reverse complement strand
GCTACGGTATCAATTGTTTTTTACTATATGTAAATATCTTTTCCGATAGATCACTGTTTCCGCTTTGATTACTTGATTACATTCTATTTATATATTTCCATCAGAAGCGGA
>NC_051406.1:37774542-37774750 GCF_015228065.2 Penaeus monodon | reverse complement strand
GGTTTTCGATGTCATTACATACAAGTGAAGAATAGGGCACTGCCAGCAGATGGTAATGTCATTTGGAAATTGCCTTCTGTCTCATAAATGCGGAAAGATTTATGTAAGTTATATATATCTAGCTGCATATGTAACCCAGTATGCACGTAGGCCTATATCGCGTCGTTAATTATAGAACATCTCCACGTGATGACTCTACGGACCAAGC
>NC_051406.1:37773165-37773381 GCF_015228065.2 Penaeus monodon | reverse complement strand
TGCGCTCTTATGCCGGTTTCTCACGCCCTTCCAACTGTATCCGAAACTGTCGCACTTCCGAAAATACACCATTTGTCAAAATCCCAGTCATGATTCGTCCAGCTAAATTGGCAGTTGTCAATACTTCTTATGAGATGTTCATTCAGCAGGGAGTCATGCCACGAGCAGAGTGACACTCGCCTTGTGGAATGAGGCGAAGAAAGCTGTCCTGCCACG
>NC_051406.1:37772616-37772902 GCF_015228065.2 Penaeus monodon | reverse complement strand
CAAAGGAACACTCGCAACACCACCCCCGATGCACAAAAAATACAAGAAAAACAAAAAACAAACGATGCAGGGCGAGAGACCGCATAACCAAACCGGCCATCAATGTAGCATTAACCTCTTCTGAACCGGCTTCGCGAGAGAAGACCGATCTCGCTTTGAATATTCATCGGGCGAATGGTAATGGATCTCCCCCACGAGGCAGCAACAATCATGACGGAATCAAGGAAAGGATTATCATGAGGGACGGGGGGGGGGGGGTAATGAGGGAGATAATCGGTTTCCTCAT
>NC_051406.1:37772218-37772293 GCF_015228065.2 Penaeus monodon | reverse complement strand
CTGCAGTATTTAAATGTTTGGTTAGAAATTCACTAAGTTTCTTTGATCAAGCGTCGTGCTCCAATTGCTTCAGGG
>NC_051406.1:37771019-37771347 GCF_015228065.2 Penaeus monodon | reverse complement strand
TGCCGTCTATTTTCTTCTCTTCGTTTCTATTTTTAGCAACAAGACAAATACTATTGACTTGATGAATAGCTGTCTTTTACCCCCACCCCCGCGCCCCCGCCGCCCGCCCGCCTCGCCCGCCCGCTCCCCCATAATTCTTAGTTTGAAAACCTACCCTATTTTTCCATCTCCTCCAGTCGGGGAATCAATCAGTCAGGTAAACCCTATGGAATTATTGTATATTCCTCTCCCCTCCGCCCTACAACGCTCGCTCTCACAGCAACGCCCTTTATAACACGGGATTACTTCCTTTTCTCCCTGCCAGTCCTATCAAAACATCGGATTAATG
>NC_051406.1:37770131-37770458 GCF_015228065.2 Penaeus monodon | reverse complement strand
CACTTTCCTTCTCCCTGCCCCATCTCCCCTTTCTTCTATTTCTTCCCATCCTTCCCTACTCTCCAGTCTTCGCGCTCCTTCCATGTTCTTTTATTTACTTCCCTCTCCCTCTTTCTCCCTTTCCTGCCCTTTTCTACACTTTCCACTCATTTCGTTTTTTTTTCTCTCACCTTTTTCCTTCTCCCTTCCTTCCACCTCCATCTTTTCCCACTCTCCTGTCTCTCCCCTCCTCCTCTCCTCTCTTTCTCTTCACTATTCCCCTCTATTCCCCTTCACTATTCTCTGTTTTCTGCTCCCCATTTCCATTCTTTCAGAGAAAAATAAATG
>NC_051406.1:37769525-37769841 GCF_015228065.2 Penaeus monodon | reverse complement strand
TGGACATTGGGGAAAATGAGATAGGAATAATGGCCGAGAGAAATATCATGTTATCCAGTCATCATAAAAAATAAATTCTCCAGCATCTCAAGACATTTGATGATAATCTTCATCTTTTTTAATCTTTTTTTTTTGCACACACAAAAAAGGCTATTACATACCCCCCCCCCCCTCGCCTTAGCCTCAGGCTCTCCATAGCTTACCTTCTCTACCCCCCTTACCTCCCCCCTACTACCATCTTGTTGCCATACCCCCCCCCCCCACACAGTCTCCAATACGCCATATATGGATCTTAGCCAAAGCAACCAGTCGACAC
>NC_051406.1:37769087-37769483 GCF_015228065.2 Penaeus monodon | reverse complement strand
TCGATATAGCGTCAGGTGGCACGACCAACCCCCCCCCCCATCGCCCTCCCTCCCCTCCTCCGACCCTTCCCCTCCTCCGACCCCTCCCCTTGCCCCTCCCCGTCCCTCTCGACGTCGATTGATAAAGTCGTTCCTGAGAATGGGCGTGACGGCTCGATTAGCTCGGGTCGTTTTAGGTCGTCCGACTCGGGATGATGGTCTCGTAAGTTTTTTTCTCCTTTTTCCCCCTTTTTGTACTTTTTTTGACCAGGTGTTATTAGTTGTGTTTGTTGGAAATTGTGAGGATGTTGCTAAGGCGTAAAGGGGAGGGGGAGGGGGGGGCGCAGAGGGATATTGAGTGTTTTTTTTTCTATTTTTGGTGGATTTCGTAGTAGATGGGACTATTAGGAAGGGAAG
>NC_051406.1:37768536-37768757 GCF_015228065.2 Penaeus monodon | reverse complement strand
CAAAAAAACTATCGCTTTCTCCAATTCCTGTTCACTCTTCCCTCCCACATCTCCCTCCTTTCCACGCCAGTGTTTACCCAGCACTTAGACATTGAAGCGCATCTTACCTAATGAAGCGCGAACCTTGTATGTATTGTGACTAAAGCAATCTGCGGCAGTTAGGCTTGAATTCCAGGGGCAGAGGTTCAGAAGCTGTTGTTAAGGGTGGCTAATGCTGTCAC
>NC_051406.1:37767551-37767830 GCF_015228065.2 Penaeus monodon | reverse complement strand
TCTAGCGTTTTCCTTCGCGGGCATCACCTTCCCATTCCGCGGAGTTTCCAGATGTCGGCGATTATGAATGGCAGATAAATTCCCCGAGTAACGAGCGATGTTATGCAAAACTTCGGGGATATTTTTGGAGTCTGATGAATCCGACGAAGTTGAGACGGCGGCGTATCTGAAGGCCGCGCCAGCCGCTGTCACAGTGCCATCTCTTGGAACTTTAAAGCAGTGGAGAGTGTGGATTTTATGGCACCGCAGAGGGCAATTACAAACCTTCCGGTTACTACA
>NC_051406.1:37765801-37766004 GCF_015228065.2 Penaeus monodon | reverse complement strand
CGAAGTCAATTTCATGAATATTTTACCTTCGCAGTACAGAGTCTCACGCGTTATGGCTATACACAAACAGTAATGCGCAGTTTGTCGCAGATGACTCTCCAGCGGCAAAAAATTCAGGCAAAGCAGTTACAAGGAGGAAGTGTACAATATGGGAGAAGGCTTCACAGTAACGCTAAGTTTGTGGTATGTGTGTCTGTGTGTAC
>NC_051406.1:37765120-37765655 GCF_015228065.2 Penaeus monodon | reverse complement strand
CGCGTTTATGCGTACATGTGATTGTTAGTATGTGTATGTAAGTGTGTTTCTTTGTAGTAACACAAAAAGCTTTACAACTAAACTTTTTTTTTCCGAATGCACTACTACAGTATATGATGCCGCAGAACTTTATGTGAATACATTAGTTTATGGCACTGTGGCACTGCAGGAGTTGATAGTGGCATTAAAACTTTATGGCACCTCTGAATTTAGCGGCGCTGGTCAACTGTGTGGCACTCGGCGATACGGAAGTTACACCGTTTTAATTGAAACGTTGTTTTTATAAAGTTTCCGATGATTTATCGAGACTCGTAGATTCTAATGTCGAATTTCTCTCTGTCGTGTTCCTGTTTTTTGCCGTTTCGTTTCGCCGGTGTTTCAGAATTTAGCGCTCAGATTTCTGGTTGGAGCTTTGTTTAACGTGACTTTAGACAGGGTAGAGAAATAAAAACAAGTATAGAGTTTATATTAATAGAAAGACAAAAAAGGCTGCATTAGTATTCTTTGTTTGTTTACTTGTTTCCACTCAGAGTAG
>NC_051406.1:37764466-37765096 GCF_015228065.2 Penaeus monodon | reverse complement strand
CTTTTTTCCCGCTCTGATAGCTGATTTTCTTCGTTGTATATCATTTTTAGCGGCCGAGCCTTTTCATGATTTTCCTCTCCATTCTGGGAAGGCAACTCTGGCCTCTGACAACTAGGAAAATCATTCACGGAGCTGCAACAATTCTGCATCACTGCAAAGCTTTTTTCGCACATGCTGTTGCAAAGCCACCTTCACACGCTCATGCACAGGCTCTCTCCCGCACACGCACACTGTACACATTACGGAGACAGCACAACAACACAGCACAAAATAACGCAAGAAAACTCGTAACAAACTGACATATACTCGTATTCACATGCAAAGCTATATACTTACTGACAAAGTATATTTAATCATTAGTTAAAGAGACACCGCAGTGTGTGCGTGTTGGCCTTGTAGGTGCGAGGGACGTCTGTGGCCGCACTTACCTTGGCCAAGGGTTAATAAGGCGTGAGGCCAAGCCCGACGCGGTAATTTCCGGTCGAGATTGGCACGGCTCTGACCACGGCGAAACAAAGGGCCGTGCGGGAGGCGGCCCTAATGACGGACCTCGAGCCAAGCCGTCTGCAGGGTCTCGCCTTCGGGAATCGCTCCGTCGCCCTCGCTCTCCGGGAATTGCGGTGCTGCGCC
>NC_051406.1:37763691-37763970 GCF_015228065.2 Penaeus monodon | reverse complement strand
GGGCTACCGCTGCACTCGGGCCCTCATTCGAAGGCGTCCGTTCATAGCAGGCTGTAAAGGACCCCATTTCAGAGCGAGACTTTTGTGAGTGTGAACGCCGCCCCCGCCTCCGCCCGCACGCGTTTGTTAGGAGCCGAGCGGTGCGGTCGCCTCGTTTCCCTTTGGCTGGGGACACGAAAGGGCGGCTGGAGGAGGCAGCAAAGGGTGGCCTGGCTCCTAAGGGTGGTGGTCTGCAGCTGGTGATGATGACGGTGATCTTGCTGGCATTCTTTATGTAGT
>NC_051406.1:37763246-37763483 GCF_015228065.2 Penaeus monodon | reverse complement strand
GCACCAGAGAAGAATTCCAAAGTGAATGACAGAGGAAAGGAACTGTGAAAAAAGATCAACCCTCAACGTGTGGATGGATTTCCAGGTTAATTTCCTCATCCCAGGCTGCTTAATTCGCCCTGAGGAATTCGGCATCCGAGGGCGCGGCTGTAGATAAGGAGGGGCGTAGACGTGCGGTTGAGGGGGTCGGGGGTTAGATGGGTTGGGATGGAGGGGTTGTTTAGTGGGTAAAATGCA
>NC_051406.1:37762771-37763207 GCF_015228065.2 Penaeus monodon | reverse complement strand
CGCAGACGAGTGATAGGAGTAATGCAGCGGCTGGCGTCACTGCCGGCTTTATGACAATGGCTGCAAAGAAACGTAAGCTTTTATGTGACTCGGTGCTCTAAGTAGCATTGGTAGGACGTGTTCTCGGCCCATCACCGGCGCGGGGTTGGATGGCCTCATCTTAAGGCGAGGCTTTTATGGGCCTGGAGCGGAGTGCGGCGCAGGCATCAGCCCGGGACTCAGTGCCAGCGAGGGCCAGAGTGCCTGCTTCCGGTGCCTAGCGGGCGCTGGTGCCATCAAGCGCCTCACGCTCGGGCCATCAAGGCAGCCACGTCGCGCTGTTCGCAGAGGTTAGAAAGGTGTTTATGCCCCGATCGTGACGGAGGTGTGCGAGAGGCCGGGGCAGCGCCGATGTCTCCCGATTACGTATTTCCCTCGGGGAGTTATTGCACTCCCG
>NC_051406.1:37760806-37762719 GCF_015228065.2 Penaeus monodon | reverse complement strand
CTGATTCAGAATCTCCTCACCGGGTTTATTGCAGCTCTCCCTTATCTCTTTTCTTTGTCGTTGCTCTGCTGTATTGACATTAAAAGGTGGCATTCGGATAAAACTTACCCTGGGTATAGAAGATGCAGATTAATCATAATAAAAACAGTCAGATATTGCGACAAAGATTACGACGCGGAAATGTATATGTAGGTTTTGTACACATTAATCCTTCGTGGTAATTACATCGTTAATAACGTCCTCGGGCTATTTGCACACTCGAGATGAGAATGTTATTTTAATTACTCACCATTACTCATCAGCCGGCAATCGACCATGAACAATTCAATACGACAAAAAAGTTCACAATTAACTTTTAATTCCATCATGCATAATACATTAGCGTAGTCGACATCAGGAGGTATTTTGGTTATTAGCTTATGTCCATAATGCAACAGAGAAAGTAGTTTTGGATATATATTCACGACATTGTAAGGAATTCTGCACGCGGTAAGGACGTGTTAATTATATTGTGGATGGATTATAAAGAATCAGATATGTGTTGGCATTGCTAATAAGTAACCTGCATGCTCCAGACACGTCTTATTTATACTGTAAAGGAAACTTCGTAGGACAGACACTACCCAGTGAGATTTGGTAACTGAATTAATTTTTTTACAGCAGTTTCGTTTATACACTCGTCTTGTTTCAGCTGAAGTTTTTATGCATGAGAGACAAAGCGGAAGCTGTGAAATTTAGTAGGAATTATACCTTCATCGAAAAGTTCGTGGTTTTTATTGTTTTATTTTATCTCTTTAGTACACGACCGTGAACTTGTAACTGACCCCCCAAAAAGCTATGGTAATTCAACTAATGATTAGTAAAGTATGGCGAGGGAAGCTTATTGCTGAGTGTTCAATTTATGAACATTCGGTAACATTGGTCTTTATGGATGATAAATCCGCAGGTAATTGGCACTGATTTGACCAACGCTAGTCCCTGAAATATCTATAAAAGCTTATAGTTTCAGGTCATACCAATAAATCAATGGAAGCCAGTCAGAATGCAGGCAGTATAGATATAGAAGAGCGTTGCTGTTGGCATTGTCTCTGTGTGACATTCTTTCAGCTGTGTCATTGCATTACCATCTGTCAATATTATAATCGTTTTTTTGCACCATTGTATAACCTGGCACGGAAGCATCACGAGGACATGGCACGGCACAGCACAATATTGACTGGTATGACAGCACTGCCACAGGTATGGACACTGCCTGCCACGGCCTGCAACATAGTCGGTGGCAGTATGCGAGGCTGCAACGGGAGCTTATTAAGCATGTCCGTTCACACGTGATCCCCGGGCAACACGAGCCAGCGCGCGTGGGATGGCCGGCCTAACAGACGGCATAAACGGTGTGTATCCAACAGTCGGCATCAATGGCATGGGTTAACAGTCGGTATCATCATGTCTACACTGTAAATCATCGGCATGAGTCAACAATCGACACCAATGGAGCGTATCAACAGTCGCCATGTCAGTTGTCAACATCGACAGCAGTCGGTATGAAGATGTTAGCTGCTGGCATCAACAGCATGTCAGCAGTCGGCATCAACATGTCAACAGCCGGCATCAACAGCGTATGTTAGCAGTCATCAAATTCATATCGATTCATCATCAATTGCATCGATGACCCAAGCTTGCGATAACGCGGCCAGTGCATAACGCCAGGTGTGCGGGGTTTGTATACGATGCTGATCCTTATTGAACCTGGACGTCAGCATTGCTTTCAGCGATGTCCCGACCTCATGTCTCTTCCCCCTCCCCCTCCCGGCGTTAACGGGTTCCCCTCTTTCACCCCCCCCCCCCATATCCCATTTCACGCTTTCCCCTCTTTTAATTTACCTCGTCACCCTGCTCTACAGCATCAGCCCCAT
>NC_051406.1:37758957-37759078 GCF_015228065.2 Penaeus monodon | reverse complement strand
ATTATCACAAAACAACGTAAACCAACGTATATATCTTACGCTGACAAGAGATTGGAATCTAATATGGAAAACGAATGCGTACATAAATAATAATTTGCTTACATACACGCTACATACATGC
>NC_051406.1:37758669-37758818 GCF_015228065.2 Penaeus monodon | reverse complement strand
GCATGTATGTAAGCAAATCTATTATTTATGTACGCATTCGTTTTCCCTCTTAGAATTCCAATCTCTTGTCAGCGGTAAGATGATTACGTTGGTTTACGTTGTTTGTGCGAGAGACTAACCGTCCATCGATTTGTTTATATCTTTTAAAC
>NC_051406.1:37758038-37758220 GCF_015228065.2 Penaeus monodon | reverse complement strand
AACTCCGAAAACAGGGAATATTAGACAGATGACAAATTAGCGAAATCTGCGGACGAAAGCCTCATCTCTTTCCCATCTCTCATCAGCAACCTGGGATCGGAGCGGCTTATCTGTATGCTGAGAGAGAAAGCAATTATGAATCTCTTGAGTGCGAGTCGGACGAATTCGCGGCAGGTCTCCGA
>NC_051406.1:37757416-37757542 GCF_015228065.2 Penaeus monodon | reverse complement strand
GGGGGGGGTGTCGGGGGCAAGTGGAGTGGGTACTAAAATTAAGAAATGAGAGAGCGAGAGATGTATGGGGGGGGGGGGGGGAGAGAAGGAAAAGGAAAGGTTTAAGGATTGGGCTGCGGCAAGGAA
>NC_051406.1:37757019-37757399 GCF_015228065.2 Penaeus monodon | reverse complement strand
AGGAGGGGGAGGGTAAGGTGCAAAAATGGATGATTTTTTCCCCCCTCTTTTGTGCTTCCCCCCCTTTTTTTTGGGGGGGGGGTGTACATAAAAATTCAGAAGCACTGTGCAATTAGCGATGCACGAACTCTTTCACTTGGTAAAATTATCTCGTTGTTTGTCACATTTTGTAAAATATGGCGTTTCACTAATTAATGTGTTTAGTGTGTTTTACATTTTTCTTCGAGTGCAAAAAAAAGAGAAAAAAAAGGTAAACGTGATTTTGATTTCTGCAGTGATTTTCTCCTCATCGCTTTCTATTTCCCTCCCCCCCCCTCACTATCACCCACTTCGCCACCTTTCTTACTTTCCTTTCTCTCTCTTTCTCCTCTCCCCCCCCC
>NC_051406.1:37756811-37756934 GCF_015228065.2 Penaeus monodon | reverse complement strand
GTTCCTACCCGTCCCCCCTCACCCATTCACTCCCCCCCCACCATTAACCTCCACCCCTCTACCCCCTCTTCATGTGCCCACCCACCACTTCTTTCCTTCCGCTTACCCACTTACTCTTTCCTT
>NC_051406.1:37756325-37756664 GCF_015228065.2 Penaeus monodon | reverse complement strand
TACCAGCGCCTCCGCCTCGGTTGCCTACTTCCCTATCACAATAATCATACCCATTAATCGTCATTTCGCACAAGATCCATCTCTCCGGCATTTTGTCCGGCTTTCCTTCGTCATCCATCTTGCCTTTATTTCCTTGTCTACATGAAATTGCATCTTGACAACCTTGCCTGCCTCGAAAACGGATTCTGAGGAATTGATGTATCTATAGATATAGACGGAATATTTATAGATATAGGGGGAGAGGAGAGAGGGAAAAAGGGGGTGGGGAGGGTGGAAGGGGGAGAGGGGTGGAAGGGGTGGAAGGGGGAGAAGGGGTGGAAGGGGGAGAGGGGAGGAGGG
>NC_051406.1:37755855-37756036 GCF_015228065.2 Penaeus monodon | reverse complement strand
TGGGGGGGGGGAGAAACCCTCGTTCTTCTGCTTATTAATTGAGGGTGGCGAAAGCAGTGGGGAGGAGATTATGGAAGAGGTGAAAGGGATGATAAGAAAAGAGGGAAGGTGAGGGGAGATTGTGGGTGAAGAAATGGCAGATGAGATTATGTAGGGAGATAGGGTTGCGTCGTGTGAATGG
>NC_051406.1:37755195-37755360 GCF_015228065.2 Penaeus monodon | reverse complement strand
TTAGTGGAGAAGTGGGAGGACGCGAAGGAAAGTTTATAAGAAAAGTTATAAGAAAATGAGGGTAGGAAGAGAGCATCTTTGAAGGAAGGTAAATATAAATAAGTTTTATAGATTAAAAAGGAAACAAAAAGAGATGAAAGCAGCACACGCGTGCAGAGGAGGCAT
>NC_051406.1:37754685-37754925 GCF_015228065.2 Penaeus monodon | reverse complement strand
CCTGCCTGCACTCAGTGGGTGACGCAGACCCCCTGTTGGCCCAGGGATTAGCTCGTACATCTGCGGGTCACAGTACATCATGCTTATTACCTTCCGCACATTGCGTGGTTCTTGCGTGGTAGTGCGAAGATGGTGCAAGGTGTTAGTGTTAGTGGCGGTGTGTTATGGTGCCGGCCGCTGCTGGAGCTCTCTGCGGGGGGGAGGGGGGGTGTTAAAAGCGTCTGCCTTGAAAGTGAAGAG
>NC_051406.1:37754149-37754388 GCF_015228065.2 Penaeus monodon | reverse complement strand
AAAAAAAATACTGTATACAAGAAAATAATAATTGGGTGTTTATATCTTGTAAATTGTACTCGTATCGTTGCGCAGAGACCGAATTACGAGGATCGTTTATATCAAGATTATGTAGTGGATATAATTTGGTGCATCATACAGTGGAGATTGTTGGTTCCGCTTGGCACTGTAATAGCCGCTGGTCATTGCTGTCTATTATATTTCGTTATAATGGGAGCGTATTCCTTGTTAACGGCATT
>NC_051406.1:37752568-37753218 GCF_015228065.2 Penaeus monodon | reverse complement strand
TAGTGCATTTAAGGATGTTATTTCTCGAAAGTAAAACTAAATGAAACTGCATAAGCCTGCAATTAGTTTATTAAACAAACGAAGAAATAGGAGAAAACGAACTAATAAGACCATGCGAAATCAAAATTAGAGGTAAACAAAAGAATATTATTTAACAAACGTCAACATAAGCAAACCGTTGGAAAATTAACGAAGGAAATAAATTGAAAAATAAATACGACCTAAACAAAATTACTTGATTTAGGCAGATGAGCGAATGAGAAAAACAAAACAAAAGAAACACGAAGTTGTAAACAAAACACTAAGATCAAGGAAACACGAAAATATAAACGAGTCAGTGAAAAAAATAGACGGATGCAATAATTTGAAATATTTGAAAGTAGGATAAACAAAATCGCATTTTCCCGCGCTCTCTCCACGCTCGGAAGAGTCAAAGGCTTAAACCCAAAAACAGCGACTAATCACGGTCAAAATGTCTGACGTATTGTGATGTGTTTACAGAAGGAACCTGTCATCCTATCCACAAAACATGAGGCAGAAAGTTGATGGGATTGAGGTAGAGTGACGGCTGTTTGGGTCCTGGCACTAGGGAGGGGGGAGGGAGGGGGTGTAAAGGGGTTTTAAATCGTTTATAAACCGTGGCATAAACG
>NC_051406.1:37752131-37752304 GCF_015228065.2 Penaeus monodon | reverse complement strand
CGACACCACGTAATAACAAACTCCAACGGAACCTCGAATTCTCATTCTCGCTCTTTTGTCTTTCCTCCTCCTTCTCTTGCAACATTCTCCCCCTTTTTGTGAAGTCGCCGCTCCACAAAGGTTTGTAACAACCCTATTTATTACTGCGAGGCGTGGGCCCTTTGCTGCCGCTC
>NC_051406.1:37750802-37751335 GCF_015228065.2 Penaeus monodon | reverse complement strand
TCCAAAGTACAGGAGTTGTTAATGGAAAAGCGCATTGCTTTTGGTATTTCTGACGGATGTTTGCGGAACTCAAAAAAGGGTAAGAAAAAAATAGAAAAAGCGAAGCGAGTAGCCTATGCGTCCTTTTAGAATTTTGTTCTCGTGCTTTTAACTGCGGTAGCCTTTATTCCGGCGGAATTTTCCCCGTCGGTGTGAACAGTTGCCATGGCAACGTAGGCGGCTGGAGGGCGGCAGTGAAGGATACCCTCCCGCGATGTTAACCGGTGTCACCAAGCCCTGACAACAGTTACATCTCACTTCGCTGCGGATTTTAGTGCTTACGCCTGTTGCAGCGTTGCCAGAGGGTTTCTTTTGTTTCTGCTTATTTGTATTTTTCGTCAGTTTTCTCGTATCTTTCGCTTTTCTTTTTTAATCACGCGAGTCCCCGTGAGTCGTGTACGAGCGCACACAGAAGGCGGAGCGAAACCCACACGTCATGGCGCGTTACGGAGGCAGATGAGCGAATGCAAGGATAGCACCGCACTTTTCGGTAT
>NC_051406.1:37750167-37750397 GCF_015228065.2 Penaeus monodon | reverse complement strand
AAAGAGGAGTAAGAGAGATCATGACCCACAGACGGGCACACAGGAAGATTCATCCGCACTCCTTATTTCCTCAGAGGTTGTAAGAATGTTTGAAGGAGGAGCATAAATCCCATTGAAAAGAGGCAGACGTTCTGGCGGGAGGCGGATCTGAGTCCTGTAGCGTGAGTGCAGGCGAGATGAGATGGCATTTGTCAATTTCCTTTCCCCCTCTTTTCTCTCTTTCTCCTCTG
>NC_051406.1:37749823-37749987 GCF_015228065.2 Penaeus monodon | reverse complement strand
TCAGTAGCTCAATGAACGTCATGGTCCCCGAGCCTTGTGACTTGAAGGCCAAAGGGCGACGAAGATGCACATGCCTCTTAGAAAAGGAACAACTTTCTCGATTGATGCCTCTTCCTCGTTGTTAAGTTTGACGTAAGGTTTGGTCTTAATTTCATTCACCTTTC
>NC_051406.1:37749663-37749770 GCF_015228065.2 Penaeus monodon | reverse complement strand
GTGATTATCTGTTGTTAAAAATTAATGATCTATCATTATTATCACCGTCGTTATTTTCTTGTTTCTCCTCCATCCTCTTCTGCCTCGTTGTCTTCTTTTTACTTCCC
>NC_051406.1:37749017-37749327 GCF_015228065.2 Penaeus monodon | reverse complement strand
GAGCATATATTATCCGCACACTCTCAAAAACTGCTATCAACTAAGGTGTATACGTTTGCACTGGAGAAATCCCTTCTCTGTTTGTCTTTGGAATTAAGTTGTGGATCTTTCCTCAGCATGGCGGCGCACTCCTAACAAACGTTCCCTTTTCATGACAAACGTTTTTGGCTGTCTGTCCCGCCACAGCTGTGATGCCTCGTCTACGTATGACGGTGGGGAATTTCGAGGTAGTGCGAGGAATAATGAAGATGCGAGTTTTGCTACTGCTGTTAAATATGGGTCGTGTTCAGGTCGAATGCAAGAGGAATAG
>NC_051406.1:37748776-37748863 GCF_015228065.2 Penaeus monodon | reverse complement strand
CCACCACCACCAGCATCAACACCGTTATTAAAACCATTACTGGCATTGATATTGTGCGATAGATATTGCTGTAATAAATGTCATTCT
>NC_051406.1:37748480-37748734 GCF_015228065.2 Penaeus monodon | reverse complement strand
ATTGGTGCAGATCCTTTCATAATGATTCCTTCATTAAAGATCACAGACGATTTTCAAAAGACTCAAAGACTCGAAAACCCAACGACAAAAATGTTGATTAAAAGAAAGAACAAGAAAATTTTGAATTTCGCTTAACCTAGATTTATATTTTTGTCGATATATAGATAAATGCTTAAAAACTGTCTAAGAAACAAATTATTATAATTTTATTGCATTCTGTTTTACGATCGAAGTGTCACATGGTTGTAAATCCG
>NC_051406.1:37748308-37748437 GCF_015228065.2 Penaeus monodon | reverse complement strand
AAATATCGAATTTATCTAGCAATTTACGAGCCGCGTAAGTTGCTTCTAGTTGCACTGTCATTCTCTCTGTCTGTCAGCCTTGGTGTTTGTAGTGGATTTGTTATTATTGTTATTGATGTTATCACCTTT
>NC_051406.1:37746704-37748023 GCF_015228065.2 Penaeus monodon | reverse complement strand
CCACCACCACCAATGAAGGAGAGGCGCCTCGACCCCGCCAGAGAGCGCGGGAGAAATATGCGCGTGAGGCCGGCCACGTCGGCGAGGCTGAAATCAAGATCCAATACCCTGGCTCCCTCATGCGGTAACGCCCCGCACGTCTCAATTCCCCTGCGGCTCTCAAATCCCCCTCACATGGTCCTCTCCCTCTCGTATGGCCCTCTCTGCCTCTCACAGGGTCCTCTCTGGCTTTCACAGGGTCCTCTCTGCCTCTCACATGGTCCTCTCTGCCTCTCACATGGCCCTCTCTGGCTCTCACTTGGTCCTCTCTGCCTCTCACATGGCCCTCTCTGGCTCTCACTTGGTCTTCTCTGCCTCTCACATGGTCCTCTCTGCCTCTCACATGGCCCTCTCTGGCTCTCACTTGGTCCTCTCTGCCTCTCACATGGCCCTCTCTGCCTCTCACAGGGTCCTCTCTGCCTCTCACATGGCCCTCTCTGCCCTCACATGGCCCTCTCTGCCACTCACTTGGTCTTCTCCCCCCTCATATGGCTTCTCTCCCCCTCACACGGTTCTCTCTGGCCCTGTCTTCCCCTCACATGGCCCTCTCCACCCTCACATGCCCCCTCCCCCCATCACACTGCCCTCTCTCCCTCTCACATGGCCCTCCCACCCGCCACACGGCCCTCTCCCCTCTCCCCTAACACGGTCCTCTCTCCTTCTCACATGACCTCCTCCCCTCACACGTCCCCACTCTCCCTTTCCCTTCTCCCCATCCCCCACCCCCTCTTCTTCTCTTTCTCTCCCTCTTCTCCTTCTTGATTTATGGTCTTCACTTTTCTATCTTTATTTATTATCATTATTATTATTATTATCATTATTTTTACATTTCCCTTCCTCTCATCTTTTCTTGTTATTTCCCTTTTTTTCTTCCCTCGTTTTCTCCCTTCTCCTCTTTCTCTCTTTCTTCTTTTTCCCCTCTCCTTCCTCCTCCCCTTCGAGTCTTTTTTGTCTCCTCTTCCCTCTCTTATCCCCATATACTATACTATTTTTTTCCTCTTCTCGTTTTTTCCTTCCCCTTTGCCCAACTTATTTTCCCCATATTTCCCACTTAATTTATTTTTTCGGTTTATTTTTTGTGGTGGGTTCTTTGATGGCCGTTTCCCTAGTTTGTACTAATTTTTATGTACTTCTTATTCTTATTTAGCTTCCGTATTCGTTTCGTCTTTGTAATTAGTCTTACCCATTTTTAGTGCCCAATATTTTCCTAATTTCCCCCCTCCTTGCGTCTCTGTACATTCTCTCTTTCCCTCACTGTGTATTTTATTCAACCTCCCCCC
>NC_051406.1:37746327-37746437 GCF_015228065.2 Penaeus monodon | reverse complement strand
ACGCTTTTTTTTCTTTCTTCTGATAAATTTTGGTGTATCCTTCAAATCACCAGTCACTTATCAGTTTCCTAGTTATATCAATCCTTTATTGCTACCGTTTCTTTACCGTG
>NC_051406.1:37746175-37746250 GCF_015228065.2 Penaeus monodon | reverse complement strand
TTTGCTTTATGGCCTCTCTATGTCTTCCCTTTCTCTCCCCTTTGGCCTTGTCCCGTTTTCCGATCGCCAAGAACG
>NC_051406.1:37746007-37746079 GCF_015228065.2 Penaeus monodon | reverse complement strand
AACTTTCCGTCCAGCAAGTTCTCCCTCAAACGGACATATCTGCGGGTATCTCTCTCTCTAAAAAAATCATGC
>NC_051406.1:37745454-37745567 GCF_015228065.2 Penaeus monodon | reverse complement strand
TGCCGATGTGTAGGATCCTGAGCCCCTACAAGTCCTTCGTAAGACCCGCTGGAGATTTTCTTGTTCTGGAAGATTCCAGTATTTCAGCGGCAACAGCTTCGGAACCTTCGGAA
>NC_051406.1:37744992-37745262 GCF_015228065.2 Penaeus monodon | reverse complement strand
AGTTTTTTTTGGGGGGAGGGGAAGGAAGAAGAGATTTGTTAGGGAAAGTGAGGGGAGCCAAGGATCTTGTGTGGGGAGGGGGGAAGGTGAAGGGGTGTACTAAAGGGTATGAGGAAGAGAAAGGGGTTCGTGGGGGAAGCTGGTCGGTGAAAGTTGGCGTGTGGGGAAATCCAGAGTTGATGTTGGGGTATCTGGGAAAATTAAGAACGTGGGGTCATGACGTCACACGACAAGAGACATGTAGGGAAGCAGAAGAGGGGAAACGACACC
>NC_051406.1:37744743-37744943 GCF_015228065.2 Penaeus monodon | reverse complement strand
CTTCGAGGGGAAAGCTGGACCATCAACCACCGCAAAGGAAAGTGCTACACAGCTTTAAGCTTTTCTTCAACGCCGGGATTTTTATGCCATATATTCGAATTTGTTTTAGAAACCTGCGACAAAATGCTTGGAGAGTTTTTCGTTTAGCATTTTTAACGAGGGGGGCTGCTTGCCCCCATGGAAATGTGTTATAGGGGGGG
>NC_051406.1:37742913-37743144 GCF_015228065.2 Penaeus monodon | reverse complement strand
GCGTGTGTATGTATATCTTTTGGAACACACACATAAATCAGTGCACTTCTAGATGATACAAATACTTTCATTTTAGGTCCCATTCATAAATTGATCACGTGATGCATATATCCAGTGGGAGACGTCAGGGTAAATGTAACATTTTCCATTTACAAATTGAAGAAATTTGCATTTGGAATCTCCACGTCAAAAATTCCCTACAAGAGAAGATATACTCGCGCTTTTCCAAAC
>NC_051406.1:37741558-37741751 GCF_015228065.2 Penaeus monodon | reverse complement strand
CTACTGCATCATTTTCTTTTCCTCGTTTCTTTAGTCAGAGTAATAGATAAGAGAGATGTCAAAGTGACAGAGTGAAAGCTGCGGACACGTCCGCAAGCTCACAGGCGCTCAATCCGAGTCTCCATAATCGGCCGAACGGAGCCTCGCTCACGAAACGCCCACACACGTGAGTGCGTTATCGAAGAGAGAATTA
>NC_051406.1:37741331-37741482 GCF_015228065.2 Penaeus monodon | reverse complement strand
AAATATAATATGTTTAGGGGATAAGAGGAGGGAAGAGAGGGGCAGGTTGTTGGGGAAATGGAGAGAGGAAGAGAGGAAGGGAAGGGGGAGGGGAAGCAGGCAGGATGCGTCGAAGGAGAAGGGAGGAAGAGAGGCCAGACGCTGACCATTT
>NC_051406.1:37741062-37741228 GCF_015228065.2 Penaeus monodon | reverse complement strand
CCACCATTCCGCGTACTTCCTTCCTCTCCCGCGGGGACGCATCTTCTCAAACTGTTTACACTCCTCCTCCTCGCCCTTCTGGTCCAATGGAGACTGAACGAGAGCTTCGGTGTGTCTTTCAGCACTCTGACTCTTGTTTATTTATCTTGCGAGTGGAATTCGCGTG
>NC_051406.1:37740921-37741004 GCF_015228065.2 Penaeus monodon | reverse complement strand
GCCTTTACCCGTGAACTTTTCCTCGGATTCTGTCACTTCGTCCTTTTATTCTAGTGAATGGGTCCGGACGGGGCGGTCAGCTG
>NC_051406.1:37740074-37740197 GCF_015228065.2 Penaeus monodon | reverse complement strand
GTACGTATATCATTTCTATTTTGGGCTCGGGTTTGGGAAAATGTTTGCCGCGCCTCAGAGATGTGAATAGGACATTGACGGGGAGGTTGCGTCACCCTTGCCCCCACCCTCCTCCTCCTCGGC
>NC_051406.1:37739565-37739730 GCF_015228065.2 Penaeus monodon | reverse complement strand
CGCGCGGGACTGCTGCAGTTCCTCTTTGGGGGAGGTTTACGGAGGGATTAGATGTCTAAGCGAGTTTTAAATGGCTGACGAACTCTTGAATGATCTGGTGAAAGCCGAAAGGGCCATCTTGCGCTCGTGCGGGATGAGCTACCTTTCCTCGGGAAATGAATGCCA
>NC_051406.1:37738028-37739229 GCF_015228065.2 Penaeus monodon | reverse complement strand
CAACCTCTTGTCCGCGATCCAGGTTGATACACTCATGTACACATCATTCACCCAAGATGTACAACTTAAAGATTAATGATCAGCGCACAAAAGAAGTCTCCTCGCGCGCGCACATCTCATGCAGCCTTGTGCGCGCGGGGCATGCATGACCGAATCTATATCGCGGCGGGGGGGGGGGGGATGTTGGCGGCGAGGACAACACTATGCAGAGATTTGGGGGGGAGGGGGGGGGGAGATCTCGCAAAGGACAGCCGCTTCATTGTCGTTTTCCTGCATGAGCGGCCGTGTATGTATGTGGTATCTCGCGTGTGTTTGTGCGGCAATGATTGTTGTAATTAACGACGATTGTGAACTGTTTTGATGATCTAGACTAATAATAGTTGTGATAATGATTTTAATGGTAATGGAAGTGAACACAACGGTGATAGTCAAAACAACAATAATAACAGCGATAAAAGCACCCAAGTGCCTGACAAGAATACGGTAGCATAAGTAATGATAATTAATAGGAAAATTTATTGAGACACGGGCAGTGCTGACGCCATCATCATTAACGATGCCATGAGAATAATGAGCGACAGAGACTAGGGGGGGAGGGGGATGGAATACGGGAGGGGGGGGGAGAGGTCGCGGAAACTTAGGTTGTCGATGTATGATAATGTTCTCCTGTCGATGAGTCAGTTTTTACGCATGCGCAGTATTTTTTTCCCCTTTTTGTTATCCGAGTTGAGTTTTTTTGTGTGTGTTGCGGGGAAGTTTCTGTTTGTTGGCGATTTATTTGTTATTGTGGCTGTTTTTTTTGCAGTTTGATGTCCGTTTTTTTTTTTTTGCAGTTTTTTCTACAGAATTTTCTGACTTTGTGTTTCTTTACCGTTTGTTACTTTTAGCTTACGTTTGTTGTTTGCCTCTTATTCTGTGTCTCGTACGTCATTTCTCTCCCATTCTCTTATTCTCTCTCTCTCTCTTCCTCTCTCTCTCTCTTCTTTTCTTCCTCTCTTCTTCTCTCCCTCTTCCTCTCCCCTTCCCCTCCCCTCTTCTTCCTTCTCTCTTTCTCCCCAAAACTGACATTCAGCAACAACGCTGACAAATAGATAATAATACGTTCTCTAATCTTTTCAAGCTTTAAAAAAATCTCTAACAACTTCCCCACTTTTATTTTCAACGGTCTTCATTATTCTCTTACAGTTTCTCAAATTGCACT
>NC_051406.1:37737861-37737986 GCF_015228065.2 Penaeus monodon | reverse complement strand
TCAGCGAGGTAAGAAATGTACAGCTGTAACTGCAACATTTCGAAACTCCCAAGACTGGTGGTCGTGTGATGAGAAACGTTGCTTGTTGTATTGACGTCAACATGAGAGGGAGGGTATGTCTACCA
>NC_051406.1:37737418-37737594 GCF_015228065.2 Penaeus monodon | reverse complement strand
AAGTTATTGGAAATAAAGAAAGGGAGTGAAAGTCGAATGAATCCCTAGCGTCTGGCTGTGTAGACTGAGTGGAGGCACAAGCTAAACATCTGTCACTTCAGCTAGTTGTCTGAAAGAGGCCTGCCAGGTGGTACAACACGTCCCCACCTGGCCAATCGAGAACGCTTACACCATGT
>NC_051406.1:37737123-37737387 GCF_015228065.2 Penaeus monodon | reverse complement strand
TTCCCAAACTTCATTCTTATTCAGACAATGTGCCTTCAAGGTGGAGAAGTGAAAGAGAAATGGTCATATCATAAATATTACTAGCGGTTTCACGTGCGTCGTCTCGCTCATGTCACGTTATGTTAGACATCCTGTGAGCCATCAAGGATTTGTATCTATTTGCATCACCTAGCGCAGTGTGACACAGGCGCGGTTTAACATTGGGGGTCGCCGGATGTTCTACTAACGGGATAATCGTTTCGAAATTGGCTGGCAGGCAGAAGT
>NC_051406.1:37736409-37736662 GCF_015228065.2 Penaeus monodon | reverse complement strand
ATCCAGGCCCCGTGTTTGATGCCTCGACCCGCTCCTCATCTCCTGAAGAGTAAGGAATAATGTCATATCCAGTGATTTATTTATTTAATGACGACAACTATGAAGATTGAGAAAAAGCTGTGAGGGTTTCAGGTCACACCGCTGTTGATATTGTTGCAAACTGACACTTGGCAGGAGAAAAAAAAATCACTCGGACTGTTTCCCTTTGCAGTGTTCCTTGGCAGAGGACCTGGAAAACTTTTATTGCAATACT
>NC_051406.1:37736063-37736237 GCF_015228065.2 Penaeus monodon | reverse complement strand
ATTTACATAATGTTTTTCATTATTCATTATTTCATTCTTCTTTGTGGCGGCGGAAAGCTGAAGTGCGATTCTTTTTCCTCGTCAATTCTCAGAATCTGTTTCAACCTCATTTTTCCTTATTCTCTCTTTTATTCATGTCATTATTCTTATGAGACTAATTGGTGAGCTTTGAAG
>NC_051406.1:37735090-37735245 GCF_015228065.2 Penaeus monodon | reverse complement strand
TCATCATTTTTACGAGCGTCTCCTATTACCTCTTGCTCTCCCACGACTAATAACATAAAAGTTCGTATCGCCGTTTCCAGTTCTCGCTTGTTTGTTGTCAGCATTGTTTCCGCTTTTCATTTTCGCCCGTCTGGTTGGTGGCTGATGGAGGAGAA
>NC_051406.1:37734348-37734609 GCF_015228065.2 Penaeus monodon | reverse complement strand
GCAGACCGACATACACGCGGATGACCATGCGGCGACCCAAACAGCCAAACCGACGGGGCCCTCCTCCTGCCCGAGGGACACAGGCGTTCCAGGGGCTTCACTTCCTCTTCCAGGGCTCCTCGATCCTTCGGCGGCAAGACGCCGGGAGGATCAGTGCACCGCTGGGAAATCAAAACAACCAACTTACCAGCTGATACTTCCCAAAGGATGTGGCTGTCCGTCCTCACGCTATTGATCCGAAGACATGACTGAAACGAAAGG
>NC_051406.1:37734080-37734169 GCF_015228065.2 Penaeus monodon | reverse complement strand
AATGATGAATAGGCAATATTTCACGGTTTTATTAACAAGGATGAGACTACAGCTACGGAATATAAAGTAAATCAAGTATTCACATTTAT
>NC_051406.1:37733471-37734042 GCF_015228065.2 Penaeus monodon | reverse complement strand
GGCATACGGAGGTTAACAAACAAATTCTTTCGTAAAACACGTTCCCTTTACTTGACGAATGATTTATGGTAATCGATAAAAGATTACATAATGTCCTTTATTTTGAAGCGTTTGTTCTATCGTGTGATATCTTCAGTGATTCATTGAGGCAGTCGCATGGCAATGATAATTTGAATATATATTTCAATTAATTATCTACGTGTGATATTTAATTGAAGTGTTTCATTGAGCTGCAGGCTGTTTGATCAATTGCAGCGATTTATTTATTGGTTGTCATTCGAGTCTCTTCTCTATACTTGGGATTGCAATAAATACGAATCATAAACAATTTAGGTAAGTCACGGATTAAAACAAGGGATTAAATATGCAACGCAAATATGGATAATCACGGCAGGCAAATTCATATCCAGAGTTGCAGTTTAGCATTTTCTTGCAATATGCACTCAGAAGATGCATTTATCTAGTCTATTGCAAGTCGTAGTTGTAATATAAACCCCGTTATTCTTCGTGATTTATCCCGACTGTGCAACCAATGTGCGGTATTTTTCGTTCGCTGTCTCCTCGTGCCGTG
>NC_051406.1:37732604-37732820 GCF_015228065.2 Penaeus monodon | reverse complement strand
TAACTCATACTCTCATATTCATGCATTCCCTTGATCTCTGCCCGTGTCTTGATTACAGCTTTGTTAATCACAGTTTACTATTAATATTGTCATTACGCAAGACACGGTAATGGGAGGGAATGAAGACAATGGCATGAGGTTACGTCATCAATGATTCAGCGCCCGGATCGTTGTGTTTTCTGTTGCCGTTTGTTTCTTCTAGAAGTGAAAGCTTAC
>NC_051406.1:37731065-37732580 GCF_015228065.2 Penaeus monodon | reverse complement strand
GGAAAATAGGCATACGGAGGATGAAAAAGACTTCGGGAGAATGCATAATATCTTTCCTTTACGAATTATTTATGGCGATCGATTAAATATAGATTCTGGTTTCTTCTTACAGTGAACGCTTACAGAAAAATGTACTTTAAAATGTCCCTTGTTTTCCCTCGATAACGGGCAAGGCATAGTAATAGGGTTAACGATCAGTCTATACAGGCTATACAGGCACCTCTCCACCCCCCCCCCCTATCGCTAGGGTATTAAACGCAGGTGTTCTCAGGTCTTGGGGAAAGAAGAGGCACTTAAGAGCAGTTATTGCACCTTCTTAAAAGCCTCAGCTGTATTTTGCTCCAGCCTTAAATCACGACCTCCATCTTGATTGCAGGCACGTTACCCTTGCTGTATTACCAGGGGCCCCTTTTTGCGCGTGTAACTGATATTCGTGATTCGTGTTGTGTCGCGAAAGTACCATTTCCTCGTGCGTAATTACTTGGTTTTCGGGAGATCTTGCGTAGTGTCAGAGTAAAGCCTTTGTGTATATTTGATTAGTTGGTATCTGGTAATTAAGAAAACGTAGATCCAAGTAGCATTTTTGTGTTTGTAATTATTTGGTATTTGGTATTTAACTGAACATCGGGCTTTTACCAAAGTAACGCCTCAGTACATGTAATGAATTAGTATCCGGTATTTCAGAAAACAGTATTATTATAAGAGTAACACCACTGTGTACATAATAAGCCAGTAATTGGTATTCAAGTGAAGAGAGAACATCAGGAAGGGGTTGGGGGCGAAGGGGGGGGGGGCCGGAATGCCAGGGTCGTCACACGGGTCGTCTTCGCTCTCGTGCCGTGAGGGCGTGCGTGACCTGGGGCTGTGACGAGGCTTAGGTTACACATGCATGCCAGCTTGACTCCTCGCTGTGCTACTGCCCATTGCTTTGTACGGAGGGAGGGGGGAAGAGAGGGAAGGAGGGAGGGAGGGGGGAAGAGAGGGAGGGAGGGGGGAAGAGAGGGAGGGAGAGTGGAAGGGAGAGAGAATAGGGGAAAGGGAGGAAGGGTGGGTGAAAGAGAGGATGGGGGAAAGAGAGAAAGAGGTTGGGAAAGGGAGAAGGGGAGGGAGGAGGGGTGGGGGAAATGGAGGGTGAGGGTGAGGGAGTGAGAGGACAGGAGAGAGGGAGGTGAGGGTGAGGGAGAGGAGAAGGAGACCAACGAAGGAAAGAAGGAAGGAAAAAGAGAAAGAGAGAAAGAATGATAGAAACCGAAAAGGATCAAGACAAGAAAAGGTAAAATAAAGGAATAAGAAGAATGAATAGAAAATATACACAAGACAGAGAGAAACCGCAGCCACGAGGCCCTTGCACGCTCCTACGCCTCGTCTTGTTTGCCTACCTTAAGCGGCCAGTTACCGGACACTTACCGCCGCGCCGTCCGGTACCTGGGTAGCTCGTGGCATGCCCGCTATTAGCTTGCAGACGGGTTTCTTTGTTTGGTTGTTTGGCAACGATACTGGCTATAGGGGGAAGTC
>NC_051406.1:37730630-37730886 GCF_015228065.2 Penaeus monodon | reverse complement strand
GATGTGTGCTTGAGGCCTGGACTGACCGATCTTATAGGATGTGCAAAGAACTCATCCAGGTGTGAGTCTATATCCTCTGATTGCTGAAAGGTTGCGTGTGCAGAAATCGGCTTGCATGCTTTTAGAGGTTTACGTAACTAAATATGTTTTCACCTCGTAAAAAAACAGGGAGGGGAGGAGGGACGCAATAACTCTGCTTTGCATGCTTATTATTTTCGTGAGCTCTCCTGTTTTATTTCAGACTTTTGTTAGGAAG
>NC_051406.1:37730481-37730581 GCF_015228065.2 Penaeus monodon | reverse complement strand
CACTTGCGTACATATGCTTACATTCCCGAATACACATAGGAGTACGCACACGAACAGGGATACATGTTTATGTTGGATTTATATCAGTATATCCTTCTTC
>NC_051406.1:37729793-37730195 GCF_015228065.2 Penaeus monodon | reverse complement strand
CAAAAATGTGTTGTGTATGTATACGCATGCAAATCTTTTGCACCCAAGTCCCCCCCACAGTCAGTACACCCGTTTCCCTCTTTCCATTTCCCCTCTATTAAGGTTATAACGAAGAGATTGCTAAGAGAGGGTGGCGGTGTGAAGGCAAGAGCGTGATAATGCAAATTGACAGCCCGTCTGTAGCCATGAGGAGGCGAGGGGAGACAGCCTCCTAAGATTCGACCTCCCCTCTCCACCTCTGCCTCCCCTCGAGGCGAGATTTGAGGGGTTGGGGATAAGGGAGGGGGAGTTATGTGAGGGGAGGAACTATAAGGGTAGGGGTATATAGGATGTAGGTGATGATTTTTTTTTCTATCTTGAAATGAATATGTTTTGCGTTTTGGATATTGAGCCGTTCTGTGG
>NC_051406.1:37729617-37729762 GCF_015228065.2 Penaeus monodon | reverse complement strand
CATATCTTTCCTCACCTTAGTATTTGTTGAATTACTATTTTCATATTTATCTTATTGTCGTTTAAGAATCATATGGGTTAGACTGTCATTAGTTATACGAGTGTACATTTAGAAATGTTTCCCCGTTTAAGCAAATCAAAAAGGG
>NC_051406.1:37728855-37729584 GCF_015228065.2 Penaeus monodon | reverse complement strand
CATGGATAATCACCATCGCAGTGATGCGGTAATGGCTTGAATAATGGTTATGGGATAATGAATCTACGGGAAATTTTAATGTAATGACTTTTATGAAAGTTGTTTTATCTGATGAATTTGATAATAACAATGTTGAAAACATGTTCACGTTCAAGAGAAGTGTAGAATAAAAAAAAGGACTGATGGTGTTATGGAATAAGGAATCCAGGAATTACGTTATTGCATTATAAAGATAATCAATTGCGTTCAGTTTCCTTCTTGTGTTTTTATTCACGTATATATTTTCCTTTGTGTTCCTGTACGTTACCGTTCCAGCCAAACTTTTTAACATATCATTGTCTCTGATTTATGGCTTAATATGCCAGTCTTGCTAATGTAATTCATGTGATTTATCACCTGTTCGATTTATTAATAAAGATTTACGGCCACACTGGTTGTTGCAGACCCTGGAGTAAATTGCACTTTTAATATAAAAATGAAATGACGGCCGCAAATTGACGAAATAATGGAGTGAATTAATGCCCGTTTCTAAGCAAATGGTCGGAAATGATGAATAAAAAGGATTTTCATTAGAGAAATACCGGGCAAAGAAAAGGGTCAATATTTCAGCTTTATGGCTCAGTTGATTAGGATTATTGTTTTCCTTTGATGACACGTGTTCAGCGCCACGCCACCCGTTCCCGTGACGGAGAATGGGGGGGGGCGTGGGGGAAATTAAGGAGGGTTTGG
>NC_051406.1:37728372-37728546 GCF_015228065.2 Penaeus monodon | reverse complement strand
AAAATCTAAATCCGTAATTCCTTTTAACAAAAATACGCAAATAACATTACCCTATCATCTCATCAAGAGAAAAAATCTTTTGATGTTTTATGATCACAGGTTCAGTATTTTTATCCCTTCGCTCGTAAAAGTCAAAGGTATTTATTGCAAATAGAGGATAATATGATTGTACAA
>NC_051406.1:37726838-37727158 GCF_015228065.2 Penaeus monodon | reverse complement strand
TAGTGCGAAAAAGAAAGAGAGAGGGCAAGCAGGCAGACGGCGAGCGAGGGAGGGCGAGAGGGAAAACCACGTTAATTCTGTTACCTCTGCGCGTAATTGTTTTCAATAACTGTTGCTGTTGTCGAAGCAGTAATACCTTTAGTAATCGTGCATCAAAAGTTGTGAACTTTATGGTGCACAAACAAAGTCGTTATCATAGATCAGCGAACTGCAACTTTTATCCATATGTATGTGTGATAGAATATTCATGTAAAAGCCTAAATGTGTGGGCAGATTTGAATGAATAATAATTGTGATCATACGCACAGGCGTGGGTGCTC
>NC_051406.1:37726347-37726506 GCF_015228065.2 Penaeus monodon | reverse complement strand
CGTAAATATCATTCCCTATAAGATTCGTTTGTACACCAATCTATTTTTTCTCATTTTTCTTACAATGGATTTGTCTTTTTTCAGGTGAGATGACGTCACAGCATCATAGTGGTGGGGGAAAGAGATGAACAAAAATGTGTAAGGTAACATATGTGTAAG
>NC_051406.1:37726007-37726166 GCF_015228065.2 Penaeus monodon | reverse complement strand
ATGAAACCTTGTCAGCCACTTTCACTTCTCGGACTTGCCTCATAAATTCAGTCAATGACAATACCAGTTTAACTTTTCCTGGACAGCATCAAACCTTTATCGCTGGACCTGTCCTTTAAAGCCACAAGTTTCGAACAGCGAACAACTTCCTGGCTCTGA
>NC_051406.1:37725786-37725863 GCF_015228065.2 Penaeus monodon | reverse complement strand
AGGGCTAATTATCTGTTATTCACTATTTTTTATTCGTGTCTGAGTGCGTCGCATGCTACTTCTTATCTTTCTCTCAG
>NC_051406.1:37724148-37725456 GCF_015228065.2 Penaeus monodon | reverse complement strand
GTCTTCTCGCATCATGTTCTTGCTAATTACGAAACTGGAAGTTCTTTTCAAAATAGCGGAAGAGAAAAAAAGTAAGCGAGATTTCTTACCCTGAAGTAAACAAGAAATCTGATTTGTCCCCTTCTGCTCCGTCCACTTTTCCTCTTCTCTTCTCGGAGGGGGGGAGGGGGGACTTTCTCCACCTCTCCTCACCAGTTTTATTCATTTTTTCACCATCCACTTCCATACAAATCATCCTTTTAGACGTCCTTTTTTTCTAGATCTCTCCATTCATCCACTTCCCTCCATGGCATACTTCTAGACGTCCTTTCTGAGCGTCTTTCTCCACTTCATCCACCCGGACGTCGATCCTGGGCGTCTTCTTCCACTTCTCCCATTTGACGTCGATTCTGAGGGTCCTTCTTCGGTTCCTTCTTCTTTACTTCGCTCTTTGGATCGGTCCCTCTTGTTGTTTTTTTTCTTCACCTTCCTCCATTTCATCCTTGTGGACGTCCATTCTGAACTTTTTCCTCTATCGTCCCTTCTCTCAGACATCCACTTTGAACCTCTTCCTCCACTTCCCTCCATCTGTATCCTTCTAGACGTCCTCTCTCAACCTCTTCCTCCACTGTGCCCATCCGGATGTCAAATCTAAGCGTCTTTCTATACTTCGCTCTATCTATTTCTCTCCCTCCCTCTTCTGGTCGGTTCCTCTTGGTCTCTTCCTTCTCCTTCCTCCATTTTATCCTTCTTAACGTCCGTTCTGAACCTCTTCCTGGACCGTCCCTCTCTCTTTTGAATCTTTTCTTTCACCATCTAATTCATCCAACTGGACGTTCCTTTTGAAACTATTCTTCCACCTTCCTGTGTTGGGCGTCCATCCAGTGGCTCCTCGTCCACCTTGATCCATTTCATCCTCTGGGCGCGTATTCTTAACCTCTTTTCCCCAGTCACATGTGCTCCCCATTTTTTAAACGTCGTTTCTAAACTACTTTCCTACCCCTTCGAATTCCTCCTTCTGAAAACCCTTTCTGAAAGCCCCTTTTTGTCCACTTTCTCTCCCTCTAGACGCCCTTTTTGAAGTTTTGCCTCCACGTCCCGTCATCTCCCCTTTCTGGACGCTCTTTTTGAACTTCTTCCTCCACCTCCATCCGCCTCTTCTGGAAAAGTCCCTCCACATCTCTTAGCCACTCCTCCCCCCCCCCTAACCCCCGCTAAGACGCCTCCGTCTCTGCGTCCAAGTTACAAGTGTCGCCGCCTGCATTATTAGCGCGGCAGAACGTCTCAAGTAGCGAATATCCTGTTCTTGAAGCCTGAAGTTTGGAATAT
>NC_051406.1:37723576-37723657 GCF_015228065.2 Penaeus monodon | reverse complement strand
AAAGAAGGGAAGTTAGATTGTGAGTGTGCGCTGGAGAGGGTGGGGGGGTGAGTGTGGAGAGATGCGGTTTTGTAGATGCAC
>NC_051406.1:37722869-37723066 GCF_015228065.2 Penaeus monodon | reverse complement strand
GCCTATGCTGATATACCCACTCGTTCATATGAAAACATGTTTAAATGTTCCTGCACGTATTTTGCATTCTGAATAGACTCGCCTCGGCTTGGCAAGTTAAGCTATGAACAATTCCCGGAGATGGCGTCGTTAGGATTATCCAAGAAGAACGGAAACACACGCACCTGTAACGCGTAAGGGGGGTAGGGTAAATGTTG
>NC_051406.1:37722599-37722837 GCF_015228065.2 Penaeus monodon | reverse complement strand
CTCATGCAGCTGGTCTCCCTTCCTCCCTTCTTCCCGCCTACTTGAGTTTAGGGATTTTTTTTTGTATGTCCCCGCTGCTTTTGTAACAATATAGTTGTAATAACACGGATGCTGAGGACGGTGCCAGCATTATAAGCAATTCAAGTTGCATGCAGTACAAGCTGATGTTGCGTGTGATAGTTGTTCCAAATGGCTAAGTATTATTATTGTCTTCCTTTTCTAAGCATTTGAAACCCAG
>NC_051406.1:37722234-37722358 GCF_015228065.2 Penaeus monodon | reverse complement strand
TTGACGTATTATTTAGAAAAGGAGGTCGAAGATTTGTTACACATTGAGACAAACATGTGACTGTTATAGATGGATGGATCGATGAATAGAAAGTTAAATCGATAGAGAGTTGTGTATTAACAGG
>NC_051406.1:37721577-37721826 GCF_015228065.2 Penaeus monodon | reverse complement strand
ATTGCTTCTGACACCATAACAACCGTTGCTATGGCTACCAAGCTAGGGCTAGGACGGGGATGCTGGAAGTAATTAGAGATTTTGTTATTGACTATTACAAGGTAAATTCTATTTTACAAGAAACGTAATTACATGCACTCGACGTGTAAGTCAGTTATTCCTCTGGTACTGAAAGAAATTTTGGTTGGGGAGAGAGTTTCATCGGAGGAAAATCAAGACATTTGGTATCCTTTCCATGCAGGTAACTCT
>NC_051406.1:37721180-37721294 GCF_015228065.2 Penaeus monodon | reverse complement strand
AAATAAAATATAATAATTATTATTTTTTTGTAGTTTTTCCTTGAATGTATCTTAATTGTATCCTAATTCTCGTCATTATTGCATCCTATTTCAGTAGGCTCTGATAGTTTAATT
>NC_051406.1:37720744-37720915 GCF_015228065.2 Penaeus monodon | reverse complement strand
AAAGGTTCGGAACCATTCGTTTAATTGACGGTTCTGACGTAACTTCTGGTCTAGTAACTCACGAGCTCTCAATAGCAACCCAGGCTAAATCTAATAGTTTGAAATGTTATGTTTTGTTTGTTTTAAATAGAGTTTAGGGAAAAAATCGTCAATCTATAAAAAAAGAAACGG
>NC_051406.1:37720237-37720528 GCF_015228065.2 Penaeus monodon | reverse complement strand
ACCAGACAAAGGTCCTGCCTCTAATCTTTGGCAGCGCCGGAAACAAAACAAGAGACAAATTTCTTCTGTATCACGCAAATGCCTCATTGTCTCTGCTTTCTCCTTATTTTCTTTTCATTTTTTTCCTTTCTCACCCTTCATCTCCCTTCCTTTCGATTTTTGACACGTTCTCATTATTTCTTTTCGTTTTCCTGCTTCCGTTTCTGTTTGGGCTTCTTTTATGCTAGCTTTTTCTCTATCCTTCACTGTCTTAGCTTTTTACCTTGTCGGTTCCTTTTCCTTGTTCTTATC
>NC_051406.1:37718692-37718889 GCF_015228065.2 Penaeus monodon | reverse complement strand
TTGTCCGAAGGCAAAAGAGGCCTTAAGGACATTTTTCTTCTCCCTCTCTGTCATCCTGAGCTGTGAAGTCTGGAGTAGAAATATCTATAAAAGTTTTTGAGATATATTGGCACTCATGAGTTATGGGGTGAGAGCTTGGCGGCCGTCCAGTGTCGTCATGGGGAACTCACACGGCCAGATGTATTGAGTGGGTTTGA
>NC_051406.1:37717619-37718620 GCF_015228065.2 Penaeus monodon | reverse complement strand
AGTGAGGGTGGGCGTGGGTATGTGTTGAAGGGAGGGTCTGTGGTTGAATTCAAGTGTGTATGAGTACGTGTGCATGTTATTTTTGTGTTTTCCTGCATTTTTGTTTCCCTCCCCCCCTCCTTGAAAACGATATTGACGATTACGAGTAAATGTTGTGAAAATACCAAGGAAATGTTGCGCAACGGTACCTTCCCCCCTCCCCCCCCTCCCCGCATCCCACATCCACAGAGCAGCAACAGTGTAAGCTCGATGACGTCACAACCGTGTCCGGACTCGGGCAGCGCGTACTGGCTGTTGCATAAATTTGCTGCGGATGATCCAAATGCCCAGTGTGATGCAACAACTGAATATTCATCCGTCCTTTGTCTTTGAGGACGCCGCCATGCACGCTACACTGCATCCGAGCGTCTACACTTTCCGCGCGATTGTCTCGTGCGAATTGGCGGTCGGCCATCTTGGGTCTCCGAACGTGTCACTTGACGGGAAACTTCGATGCTGTCGCCTTTAACGGGGCTGCCTCGGGGTACGAGCGCGTCCATTCCCTTGTTTTTGTTGCTCTCCTTGCAGATGTAAGTGGCAGGTATCATCAAATTTTAAAATGACGACAAAAACATCACATCAACCATATATAGGCATCAGTAGCAATGCCCACATATCCATGTATCCCAACGGATTTTTTATGCCGTAGGTGGGGGAACTTATTTCCTTTTCCACGAGTCCCGTTTTGAAGAGGGCAGCTCGTCAGCCCGTCAGCTCGTCACCCTGTCAGCTGTGCCGCCCACGTCATGATGGTCTACCACAGTTAGCAGCCAACGGGGGGGAAGGGGTAACTGAAACTTTTTTCTCGGCTGTTGGTTAATGAAACCCATTCAGAACACTGCAGTTGCAGGGCTGAAACCAGACAGTGTATTCTAAGAAGTGTTGTTATATATCTATATTATTACAGCAGAGATACACAATGTGCTGTTTATTTGTAATATAGCAGAAAATTGTATATACAT
>NC_051406.1:37716469-37716924 GCF_015228065.2 Penaeus monodon | reverse complement strand
CATGATAACGAATCGGGAACCAAGGCAAAAAATGCTGATAACGCAGGATTAGGGGAAGAAGGAAAGGGAAGTCGGACATAGGAAATGAGAGTTTTGGATTTTATTGATTAATCCATCATCGAGGATAACCTGACCACGATGGATAATTATCCTAAATTCCTTTATATAATATGGGATTCCGGTATTTTTGTTGTGATCTAGAGGAGGGCTTATGGTGATGTGTTTGGGATAATGATGACAGCTGTTGTGGTGAGGTTGTGATGCATTACACGAAGAGATTGGGGGTAACGATAGCATCTGTGATGAAAATGGAAATGGTGATTGTAATGATGATAGGAATAACAGCTGGTGTTTTGTCGTTCTTATGAATAACTGTTATAGTGACCTGTGTGAGAATAAAAGCTCATATATATTCCTATGTTTTATGACTATCTATCTATCTTTCACACACAAAA
>NC_051406.1:37715865-37716030 GCF_015228065.2 Penaeus monodon | reverse complement strand
CCGATCAGTAAAAACAAGAAAACCCGGGGAAGAACATGTAATAACACATGAAAAATATCGGCTATAACACGAACAGCCATGGAAAGGGAACACAATAACACGGCCGCCTGTAACAACAAACACACCAGAATAACAAACGAACAGGAGGAGGATGTTAACCCCTTC
>NC_051406.1:37715411-37715636 GCF_015228065.2 Penaeus monodon | reverse complement strand
AGGAACAGACAAAGTATCTGTCAGCACAAAACTGGGCTCCCGTATGTCATTTTTTAAGAAGAATCGCTGGGCTGGAAAATAGGTCGCAATAATATTTTTCCCCCCTTTTTCTTTGTTTCTGTTTATTTTTGTTACGTCGTTTTTGTTGTTCCCGTGAGTGTTGGGTCTTCGTTAGGGAAGACGTGTGAAGGATTAGGATTAGGAATTGATAAGAGGATCCGTGGC
>NC_051406.1:37714182-37714584 GCF_015228065.2 Penaeus monodon | reverse complement strand
AGTGAGGCGCCGTCAGGGTTGAGGCGAACCGGGCCGGGGATTACCTTCTGGGGAGAGGAGAAAGGACATGGGGTTTTGCGCCCTATTCCCTTTTCCCGGGCCCGCCCTTCCCCTTTCCCCCTCACGCCTCCCCTCGCTCCTCCCCTCGCTCCTCCCCTCACGCCTCCCCTCGCTCCTCCCCTCACGCCTCCCCTCGCTCCTCCCCCCCCCCACGCCTCCCCCCCCCCCCGGCCCCTCCCCCCCCAACCCCTCCCCTCGCTGGCCCGGGGTTATCTCTTTCCTTTTCGGTATTTTCCCCAGGGGAAAGGGGGGGGCATGTGCGCCTTTGTGGGTCTTTGTCTGTTTTCCCCCTTGTCTTTAAATCTTTTTATGTTGCTACTGTCATTCTGGGTCTTTTCGGGT
>NC_051406.1:37713741-37713988 GCF_015228065.2 Penaeus monodon | reverse complement strand
TTTCTTTTTGCATGCCCGGTCTGTTCCCTATCGTCTCCCTATCGGGTAAAACACCGGGGACGTTTAATAACTTTTGACTGGGCCCCACGACTTGGTTTTTAAAAAAATGTGAAAAAGAGAGTTTTTTTGGCGTGATTTTAACCCCCCAATAGAAAAACCTTTTCATTGGCCCTGGGAAAAATGGGCCGGTAAAGAAGTTGTTTAGGGAAAGGTTTGTGCCAGGGGACGACCCCCGGGGGGGGAGGAG
>NC_051406.1:37712882-37712999 GCF_015228065.2 Penaeus monodon | reverse complement strand
TTCACCCTCACTTGCATGACGAACGACCTTCGCCATGCACCAGATCCTGATTGCCTAAGACCCTTCCCCAAGAGCGCCATGAGCCCCCCTTTAAACCGGGACTCCCCCGGGGCGTTT
>NC_051406.1:37712545-37712861 GCF_015228065.2 Penaeus monodon | reverse complement strand
TTACCCCAAAACTCTCCCACGGCGTCCTCTCCCCCCCTTACCCACCCGGGGTCGTCCTCCTCCCCCTCCTCCCCTTCCCCCATCTTCACCCAGTTCTTCCACGGTCGTCCTCTCCCCCTTCCCCCTCCCCTTCCCCCTAGCTCTCCCTTGGTCGACCTCCCCCCCCACCCTCCACACTCCCACGATGGCGGGCTGCTTCAGACGTCAACCAGATCAGGTGGCGCTGACAA
Source organism: Penaeus monodon (assembly GCF_015228065.2). Lineage (NCBI taxonomy): Eukaryota > Metazoa > Arthropoda > Malacostraca > Decapoda > Penaeidae > Penaeus > Penaeus monodon. Next base: position 37,712,631 of record NC_051406.1, on the reverse strand, counting down.
CAGGTGATTTTTGTCAGAATATTTTCGCTGTCCGAGCCGACCGGGGGCTTCCTATCGCGCCCCCCGGTCGGCATGGGGGGGGGGGG
>NC_051406.1:37711393-37711513 GCF_015228065.2 Penaeus monodon | reverse complement strand
TTGATCTGTCTTGAGTCGCGAGATCTGCATTTGAAGGAGAGAGGAAAATCAAGGCGAAAAGAACCGGGGTGGGAGGGGGGGGAGGGGCGCTAAATTTGGGGTGTTTGGTGCGGGCAGTCG
>NC_051406.1:37710158-37711067 GCF_015228065.2 Penaeus monodon | reverse complement strand
TCCTCCTAGTCAAAAATTCTACCAATAAATCTATAATCAATACAGGCAGAAAATCCCTCAAAATATGCGTAACTTCAGCCAGGCTACTTACCCAGTCTGACCTGCCAAGACACAGGCAGGGGGCGGGGTGGCAGGGAGGAGGAGAGGGGAGGGAAGGGGAAGGGGAAGCAGGGGAGAGGGGGCGGGGTGGCAGGGAGGAGGAGAGGGGAGGGAAGGGGAAGGGAAGCGGGGGAGAGGGGGGCGGGGGTGGCAGGGGGGGAAAGGGAGGGAAGGGGGGGAAGCGGGGAAAGGGGGGGGCGGGGTGGCAGGGGGGGAAGGGGGGGGGAAGGGAAGGGGAAGGGGGGCACGGGGGAGGGGGGGGGAAAGGGGGAAAGGCCCGGGGGGGGGAGGGGGGAAAAGGGGGACTGAAGAAAGGGGGGGGAAAAAGGGAGGGGGGAAAAGGGGGGGGTGGGGGGGGGGAGGGGGGGGAGGACCCAGGGGGGGAAAAAAAAGGGAAAGGGGGGGGAAAAAGGGAAAAAGAGGGGGGGGGGGTTTGGGGGGAAAAGGGGAAATAAGGGGAATCGGGGAGGGAAAGGGGCGGGGGGATTAAGGGGGGGGTAGAGGGGGGGGAACAGGGAAAAGGGGGGAAAGGGGGAAAAAAATTGGGGGGGAGGAAAGGGGGGGAAAAAGGGAGGAGACCCCGGGAATTTTTCTCCTTGCATCCCAAGGAAGGGAAAAGGAGGGAAAGAAAAGAAAGAGGAGGGGGGGGGGGTTTTGGGGAGGGGGGTTGAGAGGGGGGGAGGAAGGAGGAGGAAGGGGAAAAGGGGGGAAAAGGAATAGGGAAGGGGAAAGGGGGAGGGAGAGGAAAAAGAGGGGGGAGAGGAAGAAAGGGAGGGGGGAAGGGGGAAAGGGAGGGGGGGGAGGGGAGGG
>NC_051406.1:37709782-37710097 GCF_015228065.2 Penaeus monodon | reverse complement strand
TGAGGGGAAAAGAGGGGCCATAACCATGAACCAAAAAAAAGTCTAAGAGTATAGACGGTACAGAAAGGAAAAATAAAGATATATCTTTTTATCGACGGGGAGGCCATGATTGATCTACTTATCTACCCATTTAATCGCCATCCATTAATTTTTCGATTATCTATGGACATATCAATAATCCTTTCGTAATCACTCAATCGTTTAGTCGCCTTCACTATCGCCATCATCACTCACTATCATTATTGCGACTGTGTAGGGCCCAAACCTTGGGGGGGGGCAGAGCCCTTGCCCGGGGCAAGATCCCGAAGCTTGGCA
>NC_051406.1:37709475-37709711 GCF_015228065.2 Penaeus monodon | reverse complement strand
TTGGAAATAAAACCTAGGCGAACGGAAGAAACTTAGGGGTAAAGCCCCGGGCCCAAAAGGGCGGGAAAATTTGGCTTTTTTAAACTCCCCTCAAAGAACCGAAAGGGGTTTTCCTGTTTGCCGGCCTTCCCCTTTTTTCCCTTCCCGGTTTTTCCCTTTCCTTTTCCTTTCCTTTTCCCCTTTTTTCCTTTTTTTGTCCCTTTTCCCCCCTTTCGTTTTCCCTCCGTCCATCATTT
>NC_051406.1:37708823-37708969 GCF_015228065.2 Penaeus monodon | reverse complement strand
ATCTACCAAAAAAAAAATTCCTTCCCCCCCCCTTTCCCCCTTTCCCTCCTGGTTTTTCCCCCGTAAACTCATCGTCTTTTCACCCGGGATGATTTTAAAAATGAAAACCCCCCTTTTTCTTCATAAGCGGCCCGCCGTCTCACGTT
>NC_051406.1:37707832-37708117 GCF_015228065.2 Penaeus monodon | reverse complement strand
TCGTGCCTTTCCTTTCATTATTGTGACGCGCTTGTTTATCATTTAGCGCAAAGCAAACTTTCTGTTTACACGAAGTCAGAATCTATAGTAGAGAGCGAGAAGAGAATGTTTGCTCTAATATAGTGAAAGCGGCCATGGCTGTTACCTTTTTTCTGCTTTTTTTTACCATTTTATTTATTATTTTTTTTACGTGAAGGTTTACGCACGTGCAATTTTCAGCTTGATTGATTATTTTTCTGGATTTTTTTTTGTTTTGTTTTCTTATGATTATTCTCTGTTTTGAGA
>NC_051406.1:37707702-37707777 GCF_015228065.2 Penaeus monodon | reverse complement strand
ATATTCATCCATCCATGATGCTACAAGTATGAACCGTCTATATTGATTTCGCTCGTGTTTAGTTTTTCGTATGTT
>NC_051406.1:37707264-37707450 GCF_015228065.2 Penaeus monodon | reverse complement strand
ACCTTACCTTATTGTGAAAGAAAGTATTTACGTATTTTTATAAATCTCGAACCGCGCACAATGAGGGACGAGGCGGCTGGAATCGCGCCAGCAAGTTCCCGCCATAATCTGCCAGAAGACGCGGTTCGTTCTTTTAGTGTTTATAAATATATTTTTTTCCCTTCTTCGCGAGTGATTTATTCTTCG
>NC_051406.1:37706942-37707132 GCF_015228065.2 Penaeus monodon | reverse complement strand
GAGGATATTCACGTAAAGGGAATGCAAAAAAGTGAAATGGAAAGCCTCGTATCTCTCGTCAAAAGGAAGGGACTAATGGCGCGGACACATCACACGACGCGGAGACACTTCCACTCGCAGGTACGAGAGGGCGAAGGCGACCGGACTTTTCTTGTGGATCCGGATCATAGATGGCGCGGGAGAAGGTCGA
>NC_051406.1:37706474-37706670 GCF_015228065.2 Penaeus monodon | reverse complement strand
GCACAACCAACCCGGGTTATTTTTTCAGAAATAATGAATTTTAATGAGCCCTTAAAACCAATGAAAAATGTATTTGTAACGTAATATATTCACCCCCGGGCTGCTATTGTGTGTTGAACATGTTACAACATGAGAGTTCATGAGTTGCTAGACATCAGATGTCGATATGTCCGTTATATGATTGATGATTTTCAAT
>NC_051406.1:37706193-37706422 GCF_015228065.2 Penaeus monodon | reverse complement strand
AGCAAGCAAATAGGCCTGTATAAATGAATTTAGATAATCAGCTTAATTATACAGCAGATATCTAATGTATGTTCTTGCTTTGATGCGGTTGAGAGTGGCACTGAACCGACGCTCAAACGGAATGCTTCCCTTCAGCCAACTACAGAGGTTTGACAGCCACGGCCTCTGAGGGGCGCTTGGCATGTTAAGTTGGTTGGCCAGGGAGAAGAATGCATTACAAAAAAAAATG
>NC_051406.1:37705631-37705803 GCF_015228065.2 Penaeus monodon | reverse complement strand
GGGCAGAGAGGCAGAGACAAAAACAAAGACTGACAAACAGACAGCGATACAGACAGATATAGACAAACACGAAGGAAACAAAAGAAAGTGACAGAGGCAGCCAAAATAAAAGGTGGGAAAGAAGAGAAATGAAGATGCCAGAAGTGCTGTGTCCGACACGCTTCACGCGGCT
>NC_051406.1:37705210-37705335 GCF_015228065.2 Penaeus monodon | reverse complement strand
ACATATAAACACATTTAAATGCCAGTGTTTTGCAAGATGTTCATTGCAGAAAGTATCAACTCGTCTACCCCCCCTCCTCCCATTACCATATTTCTTCGTTTTTTTTATATTTTTCAACTCTTCTT
>NC_051406.1:37704555-37704659 GCF_015228065.2 Penaeus monodon | reverse complement strand
CATCACCCTCGACCTCAGTCTTTGTCGGCGAATATTGGGAAAGTTTGTCTCGCAGACCCGGATTATCTTTCTTGCCCGAGGTAAGCTAACTTTTACAGGCCACG
>NC_051406.1:37703840-37703938 GCF_015228065.2 Penaeus monodon | reverse complement strand
GCGTCTTCTAGCTTTTAGATGATTTGCATACGATCATTTCACAAGAGCTTGCAGGACATTTGTCTGTTTGAGTTTTGTATTTGCAGTATTTTTTGAAG
>NC_051406.1:37702968-37703195 GCF_015228065.2 Penaeus monodon | reverse complement strand
ACATAAAGTCCGGCGTTGACGCATTTAATTCGGTTTTATTAAAATGTGCAGTGGCTTTATATCCGTCCCCGGCCGTCCTCGCCATGCACAGTACACTAAAGCTGCCTCATTTCCCCAGGTACTGCAGGCGGCACGGGGCGCTGCGAGGCCGGCATGGTAATGTACCCCCTCTCGTATATTTTCTTTCTTTTTTTTTATTAAGAAAGGGAGTGAGTAGAGGTGTTTAA
>NC_051406.1:37702609-37702814 GCF_015228065.2 Penaeus monodon | reverse complement strand
TTTTTTATTATTATCATTTTTAGGCGCTCATCTAACTATAGTTGCAATTGATGACTTGTAGCATTGTCTGATTCACAATAGCTTTGAAGGATATTCCTAAAACTAAGGCTAGAAGTTGCCACTTAATAGCATGCAAATGGTGCCTGTTAAGATTTTTTTACCTCTTGTTGATATATATCATCATCATTATCATCACTGGTATTGC
>NC_051406.1:37702262-37702333 GCF_015228065.2 Penaeus monodon | reverse complement strand
AACACTGAAAGAGGTATGGAAATGGGCTTAATAAAAAGACGAAGAAAAAGATGATAAAGCAATATCAGAAG
>NC_051406.1:37702026-37702133 GCF_015228065.2 Penaeus monodon | reverse complement strand
AAATATGTGTCCCTCCTTCACATCGGGGAGTTTATCGGGCAGAGAACATCCGGGAACAGAGGAGGCCGCACATTGAAAATTCCGCTTTGTTCTCGCTATTTGATGTC
>NC_051406.1:37700649-37700949 GCF_015228065.2 Penaeus monodon | reverse complement strand
AAGGAGAGAACGACTACCTTATTCTTGGAAAATCATGTTAGTTGTACTACGAAATATCTTTATCTCATTGACTTGGATTTGCGTGATTAGCATAATCAACTTTTGAAGCTCCACGCGGGAAGTTTCATAGAATACCACTTTTAAGTCTTTCGTAAAAAGAATCTTTAAACATGGCTTTTAAGGAATTAAATAAAAAGGGAATAAGAGAGACGTCAGATACATGGAATGGTGGAGAAGAATTATTAGAATTAGAATGAATGTTAATGCCACAATGTCATATAAACCCACAGTCAGCTGTTG
>NC_051406.1:37699440-37700340 GCF_015228065.2 Penaeus monodon | reverse complement strand
GACATTTCAATAACGTGACAGTTAAGACACCATGCGCCCTTCGTAGCGGAAATGTTTTCTCAGTATCAACTTTGTAAATGTTCTTTCTTAAGGAAACGTTTTATTCTTATCAGCTTAAATAAACGTTCATTCTCAGGGACACGTTTTCTTATTATCGGGATGAATAAAGCTTTTTTTTCTCTATCTCTTGTCCAGTGTCATTATAGTTTTAAAAACCGGAAGCCACTATTTATGCCAGTCTTAAGAACGAGCTTCAGAATGATATTCAATCGTAAGAATAACGGTGAGGTATAAGAGCAAGGATGAGCTCAACGTACAAACAATCACGGTCAGAATAATACCCAGGCCTAAGAACGGCAGTGAAAATAGCGGTTGATTACAAGAACGGAGGATAGAATGGTGACCAAATATAATAGATAATAGACAAACTCTAAAACATCAGTGATATTATTAGTAAGTCCATAGAACAGTAACGAGAATAGTGGCCAAGAACATGAATATCGATGAGAATATTAGCCAAAAGCCCGAAGAGTAGCGGTGAGAATAGTGTTCGTTCATCTCAGGGACAACGGTGAGAATAATGGCCAAGTCTTAGAACAACGGTGAGAATAATGGCCAAGTCTTAAGAACAACGGTGAGAATAATGGCCAAGTATAAGAACAGCGGTGAGAATATTGGCCAAGTCTGTGAACAACGGTGAGAATAATGGCCAATACTCGCCATGCACGAGCAATAAGGGTAATTTCCCTTGCCTTCATCTGGTTTCCGGAACATTGGCTTCCTTTGCCTTCAGCCAGTGACGTCATGGCTGTAAACAAAACAGGACAAAATGGAGCAATCAGTTTTACTTCATCCTGATCTCGTCTGCGAAAACGTGTATATCTCTGCCTTAGTTTTCAT
>NC_051406.1:37698172-37699281 GCF_015228065.2 Penaeus monodon | reverse complement strand
TCCTGCGGTAATCAGATTCAGTAGCTCTTTGATATCACACACACAAAAAAAACTTAAAACACACACACGCAAGCACGCGAATGCACAAGAAAAAGCTCGCCAAAGCACGCATACGCAGGTGCAGCAAGAAACAGTTCACCCGTGTATCATTTTCTCTCCGGGAAAATCTCGTTTGTCGGTCCATATTTCAAGCTGCATTAAAGATTCATGACTCGACCGAGAACCTGAAGCATTGGAGATTTTGTCTGGCTGATACTGTGGAAGCCTGAGCCGGGGTCCAAGGAGCAGGTCAGGTATCGAGACCGGGACGAGGGTAGGAGGGATGGGGGGGAACTCGGGAGGAAGGAAAAAAATGCGGAGAGGGAAATAGGGAGAAAGGAAAATAGGAAGGGAAGGCGTGAAGAGCGAGAGGAAAGATGAGGTTTATCGAAGCTATACCTGTTTTGAGACGATTATACCTCATGAAGAAACTAGGTTGACCATTAAAGTAATTACAGAAATCTTGTTAGTACTTATAGGTTACGTCGAGATCCTATATCGTTAGAAGATCCGCGATACCTTAACAGCCATCTTGAGAGGGGAAAGCGTTCCTGAAGGATAGCATAGTAAGAGGTTGTAATTATTCGTGTGGATTTGCATCGGAAGAAACCTGCGTGTGTCCGAGAATGCAGCGACGTGCGTGTATGTGAATATGTGTGCGCATGCATGTTGTGTAGTGCGGAAGCGAATAACATATATCTGGGTACAAAGGTTTATGTTTATTTATGTGTGCAAATGTATGTGAAGGCCGGAGTATTTATATGTAAAGATGCATTACAACGCGCGAGAGATATACATATGTATGCGTTTGTCCGCGCATAGGTAATGTGCTCGCGTAACTTCACAAGCCTTGAAATATGTACTCTATCTCCCCTTCTCCCCCCCACGAAACCAGACGACACCTGGGGGAGATTTACGGGTCGTAAATAACCCTGAGATGCTGCCCCTCGGCGCCCCCAAACCCTCGTACTTCGGCCAAGTGGAACGGTACATCAAGGACGACGTTCCATTGTTCCGCAGCGTCTGAGACAAGCTCGTCACGTGGCAGAACAGAGGAGAACAGGGCCATG
>NC_051406.1:37697823-37698146 GCF_015228065.2 Penaeus monodon | reverse complement strand
AAAGGGAGGGGGAAGGTACGGCAATGCTTTGTTTGCGACGCGTCCATTGTTGTCATTCCGCTGCCCAGACAATCAGAATAAAAATTCGTAAATAAAATGCAATTGTTTGGTACTGCTTGCGTGGCGGTCTCGCTGGGGCCGGCAAGACAATGCGGAACGGCGATAGATGAACAGGAGATCAAAACTCTTGCATTAGAGTTCAATACAGGATGCAATCGGCCAACCTTTGCTTGCTCATTCTGTTTATTCCTTTTTTAATTATTCTTGTTTGTTGTGAATTTTTGTAGGTGTTTCTATATCCTTGCGAACACATCACATAGATG
>NC_051406.1:37697026-37697738 GCF_015228065.2 Penaeus monodon | reverse complement strand
GAACAAGCCAACAGATACACCTACATCTTTGCTGCCGACCATGAACAAATGTTACAATCAGTCGTGGACATGCGGGTCACATACTGGACAGTCAAAACGCCGCCTCCGGTTATGTGTCACAAGTGGACAACATACATGATGACCTGTCACTTTCACTCTCTCTTTCTCTTTCTCTCTCTCTTCTCTTTTTTTTTTCTCTCTCTCTCTTCTCTTTTCTCTCTCTCTCTTCTCTTTCCCCTTTCTTCCTTTCCTCCTCTCTCTCCTTCCTCTCCTCCTCCCTCCTCTCCCTCCACTCCTCCTCCTCTCGCCTTCCCCTCTCCCTTCCCTCCCTCTCTCCTTCTCCCCCTCTTCTCTCTCTGCCTCCCTCTACTCCTCTGTCCTCCCTCCTTCCTCCCTCTCTTTCGTCCCTTCCCTTACCTCCTCCTTCTCGTCTCTCCTTCCCTCCTTCCTTCTTCCTTGGCCATTGATGTGGGCGTTCAGTGACGCAACATGAATTCAACGCCGAACCGAGGAACGAACGCCAAAATATTATTGCAATAAACCGAGAGCCGGGAATCAGCTGGGAGGAGGAGGGGGGCGTCCCCCAGGGTGGGCAGGCCCGGCAGGAAGTGTAGGATTACTTGGGTGTGGGAATTATCCAGCTGTGGATTCACTGCTGGAGGCACTGAGAAGCAACATCGCTTGTTAGGGTTGCTATCAGGGGCCCTCGCTA
>NC_051406.1:37696852-37696955 GCF_015228065.2 Penaeus monodon | reverse complement strand
AGTGAAGGGGGGATGAGTGAGAGAATAGGGGTAGTTATATATAAACGTAATCAATAAAGGACGGATTAGATAACATTTTTTTTCTTTACGTTTTGTAAAAGGA
>NC_051406.1:37696335-37696781 GCF_015228065.2 Penaeus monodon | reverse complement strand
AGCGCGGTGGCTTTTCTCTCACATTTTCCATTCCCATGCACTGTCTGATGTTAAACGTAACCTGAACTAGACCCAAAATTTCGTTTCTTATACGTGGGCGTTGTAAATGAAATGTGGCGTTGCACCCCGCAGATTCACGGACAACTGGTAATCCAATACAAATATTTGATGTAGTCAATAAAATAGCAAATTAAATTAATAACCGTTAATGTACGCTTGATCACGTCCCCCCAGATTTTGTTTTCTGGCAAAGCGCGATCGTGAATAAAGCAAGGCCAAGAAAGGGATCTGATTGGTCGAGCTAACAGCCAATGGGAAGTCCCGAATGGAAGGTCCTACCGTGAGTCTCCTGATTTGCCTTAAAGATAATTGTATGGCTGGTTATTATGTGAATAAAGAGATTGCTGTTAGAACAATTCTGTTGTCTGTATTATTCGTTCCTCCCA
>NC_051406.1:37696008-37696219 GCF_015228065.2 Penaeus monodon | reverse complement strand
TAGTATCATCATTTTCACCATCAGCAGCAGCGGCCCTACTTTATCATTTTTCTTCTATGGGTATTATGATGAAAGGATTATATTGCGTCACCTTAGTAGCAGCAGTACGTCTGGAAAGGAAGAAAATCCACAGAAAATACATTTGAATGTGAAACAATTACCCCGACTTCACTCAGGATTTTACCCTTTAATCTTCCTCGTTTCTCCCCCC
>NC_051406.1:37693235-37693773 GCF_015228065.2 Penaeus monodon | reverse complement strand
TTGACAATGAAGTAAATCGGAGGTGATTCCTGGCTGCCGCTTGTTTCCAGAAAGTTGCTGGAGACTAATCACAAGAAGCTGCCGTTAAACTTTCTGTGATAACGTCGGATCCATCCTTTAATTCGATGTAAGGACCGTCTTACGCCACAGTGCGGGTCCCTTCACCTCAACAGGTATGCAATATCCCCGGGAAAAAGGTCTTGCTAAGTTTTCAGCTGTTTAATATCATCGTCGGCGGGGCATTTAACCTTCGCGATGCATCAGGACATTTGAGACAGCGGCGGCAACATTGACTGCGCGGGGGAACTGCTGTAATAAGACGACCCAACTCGCTCCTGTCCGGATATTTTCTTTCAAGTGTCTAACTGGCCGAAGTTCCCCCGTTTTAAAGGTGCGTTTCCTGAGCTGGAGTGCCGGGATACTGGCTCTGCGCGGCTCTCATTTCCTGCGCTGGAGTGCCATCGGGTTTGGCTCTGGGTGACCCTCTTTTCCTGTGATGAGGAGCCGGGATTGACGGTCCTTCGTGGATGTTTATACA
>NC_051406.1:37691967-37693100 GCF_015228065.2 Penaeus monodon | reverse complement strand
CCCCCTACGCTTTGTATGGAGTACTGCAAGTATTCCCACTTCGAGGCCGATTAGCATGGTCTACAAGGGCCTACTCGCCATGCTCATTGAGTCTGAATAGGAACGCCTCAGCTCCCTTCATCTTTGTGGATCTCTTCGCCTGTCTTCTTATCTCCGGCCTCACCCCTTCCAGCCGTCCCCGCCAACCCTTCTCCCTTCCCCCGTGACCCGGATTACCGGCCAGCATCCGACCCACACGAACGTCGCCGGCTTCACCACTTCCTGTCGCCGCTTCCTTCCCTCGGACGTCTTGGATATCGGCCCTTTGTCGTCTTCCGCCCCCGCGCCCTGCCTTCCCCTCTTGCGTTTAATTGTCCGTGATGAGGCGTGGCCCGGCCCCCCGCCCCCTCCTCCCTGGGGGCGACACCGGGCGGCCGTCTTGATTGCGGCATTTGTCTCGTCGTCGCCTTCGTCGAGGCGCGCGTGATGGAGGGAGAGGTCTTCGAGGATGACTTTTCCGACGCATTTTCTCCAGCGCCCGACGGGACCGGACGGGCACGCTGCCTCCGGGAGACACCGCACCCACCTCGGGAGGACGCCGGCGATCAGAGAACAACCAGGGCAGTGGCGAGGAGGCCAGGCAGGGAGAGGAACGTGTCCGGAATGCGAAGGTTCCCTCGAGTTTCTGACACAGGAAAGAAAATCAAGAGCGCGTCTTTCGTCTGTAATGGATGCTAAATTAGCTTTTGCTTGCCTCCTCCCTGGACCCCAACCCACCCCTTTGCTCCCCCAGTCCCGCTGCTACATGCAGGACACGCCGTTTGGACACGACACGGGTCTAATGTGACACGACAGGCCGCCTCGTGCAAGTTCACGGTGTATTTCTCGGATGTCGCGTGTCGCTCCTCATGTGAAGGAATATATTCTCGTTGTGCTGTAATGTACTTCTTTGCGTTAGCCAAGTGGCGGGACTGAATAGCTTAACTTATTTCAAGGGAGAAAAACAGTTGCGAGGAAAGTTAAAATTGGGAAGATAAGTTAGATTAGGCCGGGAAATTCGGACGGGAAGATGCTGTTACATCTTGGGGATAAGGTAGGGGATGAAAAGGGTTTCGGGAAGGGGAGGCGAAGGAAAGGAAGACGTGAGCTCGACG
>NC_051406.1:37691063-37691916 GCF_015228065.2 Penaeus monodon | reverse complement strand
TCGCCGTCCCCGACAGTGAATTACTCGCTCCAGGATTCGTCATGGCCGACGGCAAAAGAAGACCGATAATCATTACCGCCGCGCTGCGAGACACCTCACTCGTGTCCGCCATCCGCCACGCGCCACGAGACGGCGCCCTAATGACGTTACGCCGAGAGACTGGGACACCGCGATGCCGTGACCGCTGGTACTACTGAAATGCGTAAAACCTTCGAACCCATGGCACTGAATGAATAACAGATCGTGAAGTGCTGTGTCGCACTCGAAAAGCGGCATTTAATCTGCACATTTTTTAAAACACATTCCACATTCGCCGAGTGTGTAATTATACATTCTAATCAGGTGTCTCGGATACTATACATAATTAAAATACATGTGCTTAAAGGGAAAACAAATACCGCAAATGTACATTCCCATGCAAATACACGATACCAAATACTTATTGAAAGTTTTTATAAACGTCCTTGTACGTTAACATGTGACAGTAATCAAGTATCACTGCATATACCTAGACACGCTCAACACGCAACGCCATCGCGCCTTCACATGCAGGCCGGGGAGCACGCATGGATCCGACATTATGTTCTCCGTGACGGACATGAGGCCGCGTCCTCATGCCTGGCACGACGGTCCTGCGCGGGGGAGGGAGAGAAGGGGGAGGGGAAGCATGAGGTCGCCTCGTGGGTCATGGCGGCGAGGGAAACACAAGGGGCTCTAGCAAGGAAGGGGAAGTTTGAGGCCGTCCCTCATGTGTCCCATAGAGCGTGTGATCTCGGGGGCTCTTGAAGTAGAGGAGACCGGGGAGGGGGAGGGAAAGTATGAGGCCGCTTCCTCATGACTGTCACAGCGGCGA
>NC_051406.1:37690903-37691029 GCF_015228065.2 Penaeus monodon | reverse complement strand
GTATGGGGCCGCCTCCTCATGACTGTCATACGAGTAAGTCTCTTGGAGCGTTGGAAGGGTAGGGGAAAGGGAGGGGGAGTATGAGTTCGAGTCCTCATGACTATCAAGACGGAGCTTTAACCCTTG
>NC_051406.1:37690667-37690780 GCF_015228065.2 Penaeus monodon | reverse complement strand
GTATGACTCATCACCGCCAAACAAGAATCTTTCGAGTTTGGACACAATCAGAACTGGCACGCAATCAGCGTCTTGTTTCACCGGATCATCTCACTCCATGACTTGCTACGCTA
>NC_051406.1:37690258-37690406 GCF_015228065.2 Penaeus monodon | reverse complement strand
CCGTCGCTTGATGGATAGGTGAATAAGTTGATGGATGGGATATTGGGGAAGCGATCAAGGCGGATAGGTGGATCAGTAAGTGGGCGGATGAGTAGCTGAGAGGATGAATAGCGGGACAGATGAGTGGGTGAGACGCGGATTGATTGAA
>NC_051406.1:37689688-37690129 GCF_015228065.2 Penaeus monodon | reverse complement strand
GAGGTCAAACATCAACAAACATGTAAACAAGTGCATTTGGTATGAAGATGTTCATTCGCGAAATGATGGTAGATAGATACCAAGAGAATAACTATAAACTGCTAGAACTAACCTAAAAAGAGTTATATAGATATGGTTTCATCTTGAGATATTTTTATTCCCAACATATAACATTATTTCTTTTTGTATCTTTTTTTCCTCGCTATTCACAACACGCTATTTTATTCTGTCCTTTCAATTCAACCCCCCCTCCTCCCCTTCTTAAAAAAAAAAGGAGGAGGCGGATCCAAGGTCCTCATATTTTCCACGGTTCTGGTCGTGATAATGCCACGTCCGTAAGAAGAGAGGACCCCGTAATAGCGGGGTTAGCAAGGCGAAACGGACCTATGATTTAAGAGCCAGAGCAAAAGTCAAATCCAAAGCGTTGGGCCGGACGATTTC
>NC_051406.1:37689311-37689557 GCF_015228065.2 Penaeus monodon | reverse complement strand
CACCGGCCGGTTAGTTTAGTCCTGTACTTGCGAAACGAGGATAGTTGTTTCGTTATAGTGTTGAGATTAAGAGACAAAGACTGGAATCTTGGCTGGAATCCTGGAACTAGACATCCCTTAGACACACAAGAACGGGGCTCTCGAAGCAGAGAAGCTGAATCCGTATCGGGAGATACGGACAAAAGTCTCGAGCCAGAGATTCAAACCGGCCTTGAGACTGCGAAACAAGAACAGGAACCCCATCTC
>NC_051406.1:37689096-37689215 GCF_015228065.2 Penaeus monodon | reverse complement strand
CCTCGCCTTTATTTACTCGAACAAATCTCGAGAGTGGAATCGTTATCAGTTTGCCTGTGCTTACGCTGTTGGCATGGCAAGAAAATCGCTCAAGTCTCGAGATACTGATAATGAGGATT
>NC_051406.1:37688975-37689062 GCF_015228065.2 Penaeus monodon | reverse complement strand
CCTCAGCCAACGAAGGGCATGATAAGGGCCGTCCCGGTCCAGCGGTAACGATAATGAGGGTCGTGGATTACACTGCTGGTAGTTGCG
>NC_051406.1:37688344-37688935 GCF_015228065.2 Penaeus monodon | reverse complement strand
TAGCAGCTGAGGAGATTGGAGAGATAGGAAGGGTACCAGATGAGGAGATAGGAGGGGTACCAAATGAGGAGAAGGAAGGGGGTAACAGCTGAGGAAAGGGGAGGGGTACCCGAAGAAGAGATAGGAGGGGGTACCATCTGAGGAGAAGAGGAGGGATACTAGATGAGGGGAAGGGAGGGGTACCAGAGACGGAACTGGTACCAGTTGAGGAGAGTGGGGAGGAGGTTATCAGAGATGAGTAGAGGGGTGGTACCAGGTGAGGGGAAAGGAGGGGTATCCGCTGAAGAAAGGGGAGGGGGTACCAGCTGAGGAGAGGGGAGGGTATCAGCTGAGGGAGGATAGGAAGAGGGGGGAAAGAAGGGAAAAAGGGGGAAGAGGGATGAAGAGGGGAGATGAGGAGGTGGAGTGGGTGGGAGGGAGGGAGCTAAAAGAGGAGAATAGAGAGAGAAGGGGGAAGAAAAGGAGAGAAAGAGAGAAGGAGTTGGAAGAGAAAGAAAGGGTAGATAAAAAGGAACAGAGACAGGGAATAAAGAAGAGATGAAAGAAGATGGAAAAAGAGGAGAGGGAGAGGAGAGACAGACACACACACAA
>NC_051406.1:37687360-37688283 GCF_015228065.2 Penaeus monodon | reverse complement strand
CTCGTACTCTGGTGGAGCCGCCGTAAACTTGTCGCTGGAAGATCGATGGAAGAGGGAGATGGAGGTAGCGGGGAAGAGCGGGTGGTGAAGGGAAAAAGCGGATGTAAATATGAAGAGAAGGAAGAGAGAAAGAGGTGAAAAAATAGATGACAAAGTGATAAGGAATAGGAAAGAATAAAAAGAGAACGGGTAAAATGGAAAACGAAGAGGGAATTGGAAAGAAGAGAAAGTAGATGGAAAATATGAATACGAAAACATTGCTTGATTTTTTTTGAAAAAAATAAAGACAATAATAATCCTAATAATATCAACAACAGAATGAGATAAAAGGCAATACACAATAAAGCAGGAGGATAGTAGATCAAAGAGAACGGATAAAAATGAGACAAGGTCAAATGTGAAAAAAATGTAGAGGAGAGGAAACAAAGGGATGAAAGGATGGGGAGTAAAGAAGGAATTAAAAACTGAGCATAAAAGAGGAAAAATATATGTCAAGGGCAAAATGTCGCCAGAGGGAAAATAGCCTGGGAAAGATGTAAAGGAAATAACATTAATGATTATTCTTAAAAAAAAAAGACGGAAAACAGAGGAAATACAATAATACCGATGAAAAGGCAACAACAGTAATGCTATTGATCATAAAGATAACGAAACATCACTCAAAAATAACTGAGAGTGTATTCTCTGGGCCAATATTTCCACGCGAGCCTCGGAAACTAGGCCACGAAAGACACAATTATTGGACATAACAAAGGAATATCGAAAGCCTGTTTATGACGGTCGTAGTCCTAATTGTGGCAATTCTGTCCTTATACTCTCCCTTATCTTGACTATACCGCTGTAAATTAGCATCATTCATACTATTCCCGCTAGGATTTTCAGCTTTTGTGTGCTATTTTTGTCTCCATTGTGATTCCTGCCGT
>NC_051406.1:37686903-37687113 GCF_015228065.2 Penaeus monodon | reverse complement strand
GCAGTGCTAGCAGTAATTTTAGAGGCAGTGGAACGAAAGTCACTGTGGTATTGTTAATCGAACTGACTTTCGGTTTCCTTGGGCAAGTGTAAGTAATTGTAATGGATATTTTTACATGTATATCGAGAAGTAAATTTCACTCACTTCTAATTTATCTTACCATATTGTAAGTCTTCATTGCTGCGTTTTACTAGAGAGCTTTACCAGCTA
>NC_051406.1:37686427-37686757 GCF_015228065.2 Penaeus monodon | reverse complement strand
TAGCCACATCTGTTTTACCTATATAACTTATTCTAACACAACCTGTCTGGTAACCCGACGGCACAACTTTCCATACAAAACAAACGAAGAAAGTAATACAAGCTATAATAAAGGAACAAACATGCCTCGCGTACATTAATAGAGACTCATAAACTCGGTGTGTTATGTGCTATAAAAATTACGGTAATGATGTTGATCTTTTGGCTCTGATATGCCGATCTTTGTGTTCGATATGGGGGCAGTTGTGGGTGAAAAGCCTTTGTTGATATTGTGGTTATTTACTGTATTATTTTCTGCCTTGTATATCTTCTCGCAGGAATAATTGCGTTC
>NC_051406.1:37685329-37686028 GCF_015228065.2 Penaeus monodon | reverse complement strand
TAATGATTATTGTACAGTGTCATGTATCGATTTCTTGTAACCAGCCAAGACGTCTTATACGCAGCGCCAATCGTTTTTACACGCGAACAAAACTTTGTACGCAATAACGACCTCTTCTACATAGCAACGACTCTTGGTACAAGTAGAAATTCCTTGTAGACAACAACGACTCCTGGCACAAGCAGAAATTCCCCGTACACAGCACAGAACTTGTACACGGAAGCGCCCATAGTATGCAGGCTAACCTAGGCGAGGCCTTTTCTATCTTAACGTAGATCTACATAGTTTTACGACACAACTTGCAGCACTTACGAGACCCCGAAGGCCACGTGCCTTTCTCAGCCCAAGTGACACTTGGCCAGAAGGCCGAAAATCCCTTGCTCTGGCGCGGATCCGAAGGTGCACGGGCAAGGACGCTGATGACTTTTCCGACATCGTTAGAACGAAGAAAAATATGTTTTGGGGAACAGCCGGATTAAGAAATCACCGAATGATTACATCGGAAGGGAAGTCTTCCTCGGTTAACGTTATTAAGTATCGAGAAAGTTTCTCCTGAGAATCCTTCCGGGAGGGCGCCCAGCGTGAGGGAATTTCTGATCTGCTTTGGCTGTTAAACAGTCTTGGGAGGAAATGGTTTATGGTTATATCCCGTGTTTGCGGTTGATCGTATGCAGATGACCGTGCAGGCATATGCTGGGT
>NC_051406.1:37683593-37684797 GCF_015228065.2 Penaeus monodon | reverse complement strand
TATATACAATAAATAAGCATGTCAAACGGAATATGGAGTAAACAAACAGACTAATAGAGAGACTGATTGAAAGATACATACATATTTATACGCTTAATTCCGAAGCTTGCTACCAAAGTGTATTTACCTGAGACTTAACTCGCAAAGCAGCCGAGGAAGTTTGTAAACTACTTTAAAGTTTTCTTCTAAATGATGAGGAAACTGTCGAACTCTGGGCCCTCGACGCTAATTCCCCTGCTGACACTGCTGTCACCATCACGCGACACCATACTCACTCGTTCGCTCTGCCAGGAAACAGTGCTTAAGGGAAAGACTCTCTTGACGACAGCATAAAAGCTACAGCGGTTATTTTTTTCTTCTTTTTTTTGTAATTTTTGGAAACACTCTCGGACTGCAGCATAAAAGCCATTGTGTTTTTTTTTGTCATTTCCTGGAAACCCGCTGCAAGTACACCATAAAAAATTACAGCAATTATTTTTTCCTTTTCTCTTTTTGTGTATTTTCAGAAAACACTTTTCCTACACCATAGAGGCTACCGCATTGTTTTGTATTATATTGGCAAATCGCCTGTATCGTCATCAGTACCATGCGCTATGGTAGGTAATTACGTAACTGAGGGATATAATTACAGCGTTAATTTTGTAATGAAGCTAATATTGTTTTAACTGAATTTTATACTAGCAATCACGGTATCACTGGCATATCATATAGGCCTACAAATGAAGCGTTAACTAAATCAGGTGCATTATGATGCGTTAATATTTTCACAATCACATTTCAAGCTTATTGAATGCATTATTTATATCATATTAGCTACATCATTAGTTAAAATAGTTACATTAGTTAAATGGGCGGTCGCCGCTGATTGGGGCTTTATTATTAGCCTCGATACAGTGAACAGTGCCACAACAGTTGGGGCTCTGTAACTCCATCTTAATTATGTTAGCGAACTAATCAGTGCCCTTGTGCGAGGCCTTCTTATCCTGTTGCATGCCGGGTGGTTAGGGTGTCTTTCAGTCAAAAGAGCAGGGCGCGGTGAGCTCTATTGAACCTGCAGTCTCTCACAACGGTGCGGGCTTCTCGGGAACTCCGTTGTGTTCACCGTAACGTAGAATAGGTGTTCAGTTGTTCGGCTGGATCAAGGCTACCGTAGCTGGAACATCCCACCATGGCGCTGGGAGATCACTGAGACAAAGCCTCGCAA
>NC_051406.1:37683194-37683367 GCF_015228065.2 Penaeus monodon | reverse complement strand
AAGAGATGATTTATCATCCCATACAATACTAGTTTCTGTATTTGTTCGTCTATATCCTTCTTTTTCCTTTTTTTTTGGGGGAGAGAGCAAAACATATATATATAAGAGGGAAAAAAGATATGAGACAGAAAAAGAGAAATGGGAGGATATGAGAGAAAAAAACGGAGAAGGAA
>NC_051406.1:37681660-37683110 GCF_015228065.2 Penaeus monodon | reverse complement strand
TACGTGAAGAATATGTAGATTTATTTTGCATGGTAGACAAAGCTATTTTTAGAATCGCACGGCAGACAAAGTTATTCTCAGAAGAAAATGACAGATAAAGTTATTCTTCCCGCTGACTTCTGCTGACGTCGGCAAAAGGAAGGGAGACTCAAAGGGCGCCGTAACTCAGGCCACACAATGAAATCAGGATCAAATATCTACCGTGGAAAATGTGACGTATTTCGCATACATATTGCTTGAGCGATAAAAGTCGGGGGTGTCTCTTTCTTATTGTTTGACTTAAACCTTATTTATATGTTCTTTTTATTCTATTTCGATATTTTTCTCTCTCTCTATCCTTCCTTTCTTCTTTTCTTATTCTAGTTATTCATTAAGCTGTCTTAACACCAGCACTAAAGAGTATATCTCGATAGGTTGACTCCGAGAGAACCCTTGCCAGATGCCTTATTGACTTAGCTCCATGTAACGTAACACTCAAATAGTCACACTGATCATATTTGCCTTGCTGGCTGTTATTTGCCAATATTGTATCGAGTATGAACACGAACCTGGATGAAAGAGCCTCATAATTAACTGGGACTGAATCATTCATAAGTCCGTTTCCTCGCGAGAGTAAATGCGCATAATGAAAACGGTGTTGATTTAGTTCTCGCGCAACGGCCGAGGGTCTCTCGACGTCGCAACTCCAGATTATCATACGAGAACAACTTGCTCCACGAGAGGATTGTGGAAGTTGTAAAGCGTCTCTCGGCGAGTTGGATTTCATTGTCGCGCGGCGTCACACGAAACGAATTTTAGCGTTCGTCGGGGAAGGTAGGAGGACGAGGGAGCTTGCAGAACAAAAGGGAAGAGTCCTTGAACTGCAAGATGCAATCAAGTCTAACCGAAGGGAGAGGGAGGGAATGAAAAATGAAAGGATGCTTGAGAGAATCTCGGCCCCTAGTATTTCATATTCGTATGCACACTGTGATATATCTGTGTGTTTAATATTTCCTGCAGTGATTTCCAGTCTGCATGAGGAGTTACAGCTTATTTATTTTACTTTTTTTTCTCTTATTTCCCAAGGGACTAACCCCAGACACACGAGTGAGTGATTGAGGATAAAAATGAAAAAAAATGTCAAAAGAGATGTAGACTTGCTGTTTTTTTTTTACGGTTTTGACATACATCACAAAAGAACGTCTTGGGAGAAAAAAAAAGAAAACGGTGAAGAGATCCCATATCTATTTATCTGCCGGACTCCCCGTTGTTATACGTTGCCCACACTCGCCCTACTGCTGTTCGAGAGGTAGAGGGAAGTCCAATTAGGTGGGGATAGTTGCTACGTTATTAGATCTGCTACATCAGGGGATTCCCGGGGCTTCGTTGTAGCAAATGGAAGATTCGGAAGTGTGTAGGGGAAGGAGTCAGCGTATTTTTATAAACACTACTCACATACTTGCATCAGCAT
>NC_051406.1:37680337-37681458 GCF_015228065.2 Penaeus monodon | reverse complement strand
GAAACACAGACTTAAGAAGAGGCTAAGAGAAAGAGGCAGCATCACAGACCCAGGCCGCTGGTGGCACATACCCGGGTTGGCATCCCATCACGGCCGCAGCTACAAAAAAGCACCTCCTCTCACGCGAGTCGGCAGTTCGTGACATCCCATGAGTGTACAGGAAAAGTTTCCCCAACAGCAGCAAGTCCTAAAATCTATTAAAGTTTGTCCAGCTCGCATCGGGTTTATGATACACCAGGGAAGGGGGAGGGGAAGCGAGTAAGCGTCTGGGCGATAGAATCATATGTCCTTCTGTAGGGGAGGTCGTAGGACGCGTCTGGACGAAGCGGCGAAGTTGGGCCGGAAGGAGGGACTCCGGTGAGGGGAGGAAATACGGCTAAGGGGAAACACTATTTTTAAGGGAATTTTTTTTTGTATGATATTTCTTTAAAAAAAAATGGAAGAGAAATCTTGGAAAAGGTTTAAAGTTATTGAGAGCAAAGCTCGTTTGACCTTTAGCCAAACACGGGCGTTTCCCAGGACGCGGACAAACAAACAAACAGAAACAGGTCGCCAGGCAGGATAAAGAAGCGTCGACGTAGTGTTTATCGGGCGATGCGTGTATCTTCCCCGCAAAAGTTACCTCCAATGTTGTAAAACCATTCGCACTTCCACATACACACACTATATAAACTAAAAGAGAAAACTCCCAAAACTTAATGGAAAACATGAGCTAAGAACACTGGCTGGCAACATCGCCTGTGTTCTACATAGTGAAGGCAAATGATGTGGGGAAGCTTTAATTGAACCTCATAAAATCTTAGATAGCTTTTCAAAGTGGTGGGATGAGTCATTATTCACAGTCTCATCCAACGCAGATAAGAAAGGGGAACTAGAGAGAAAATTCAGATAAATATGTACAGTTGTAGCTTTGTGTCTCTTCGTTTCATTGAGGCTCAGCGAAAAGTGGGCTAAAACCAGCTAGAAAGTGATTTTGACGTTTAGGATTTTGGATGTAAATAGGCCTAAAGGCTTAACCCTAAACTATACTAGTCTTTCCCTTTTTTGTGGCTGGGAAATGACTTTTTCCTGGTGAGTAACTTACTTGTAATTGCTTATATCCTACGTGAGTTTTTTTTTCC
>NC_051406.1:37679184-37679412 GCF_015228065.2 Penaeus monodon | reverse complement strand
GAATCACACGCAAAGTCACAATTGGGCTGTGACGAAATGTGAAGAGCAGGTTGTCCACGAGCCACTGAAGGATTAGATTTTATTGCTGATCCGGATCCGCGCACAGAGCTAGGATGAAATGGTAGGATTCGTCACCGAGGCGAACACTCATAGAAAACGGGGTTTATTGGCAGTAGGACATTCGTTTTCTTTTAACATTTTGTGGCAGAGACTCGACTTTTTCATCAT
>NC_051406.1:37678871-37679022 GCF_015228065.2 Penaeus monodon | reverse complement strand
GTTCTCATCCAGTTAGAAAACTTCTAATTGGATGAAGTTAGGGAAGTATCCCATCTTATAATTGGCCGAAGCAGATGGCACAAATCAAGCAAGAGAGAGAGAGGTGTTTCAGGTCAAAATATAGGGAGAGGCATCCGAAACGGGTTAATTT
>NC_051406.1:37678046-37678162 GCF_015228065.2 Penaeus monodon | reverse complement strand
CGTTGCATGTTGCTCTCCCCTTCTCAGTGTTGCAAAGGAGGAATCAAGTAATTTATGGCTTGTCTAATTAGGGCGTGAGAAACAACGCGTTTGTAGCACTGCAAGGCGGAAGGGAT
>NC_051406.1:37677715-37677971 GCF_015228065.2 Penaeus monodon | reverse complement strand
AGGAGTGTAAGAAGTTGCATAGCTTCCTTGGACACATGTCTTGCGTGGAGAGACGGGGTATTTGCCTTTATTTTTTGGATACACGTGGTTTATTTTGGGGTCTTTCGGATCAACTATGTGGCTTTTCTTAAGGATTTTAAATGGATTGATTTTGCCTTTCATTCGGATTTGATTTTTTTTGTGTGTGGCGGGGAGGGTGGGGCATAGGGGAGAGAGGGGGGTGGGGTCTGCGCGGGACCCAAGGATTTTAGCTTCG
>NC_051406.1:37676916-37677668 GCF_015228065.2 Penaeus monodon | reverse complement strand
ATACAGGGATACCAGGCTGGTATTATTGCTTCTGTGCGAGAATCACCAAGTTAATCAAAGAAGAAACAAGTGAATGAATATCAGGAAATCATAGAAAGATAGGAAAAAAGTATGTTACTTTTGGAGAAAATAAATCAACGAGAATCGAGTTGTATACATCAACTTTTAATCTGAATGTAAGTCTCCGTAACTATTTTCATTTTCGCATTACTAAGAATACAAAGCTTGCTAGCTTTTATGCATATTTACGATTTAAGTTTTATCTTTTAAGACGAAAAACAATTGTTATTGGCCCCCCAAAAAGGTCAAAGTAAACTTTATAATTTCTAGGCTGCTTGACCTTGCACATTCTCGTGACCTGTGTAATTACCACGTTTCTTTTGCTTTCGATTTGACTTTAATTCCTTATCATTATTTGTTGATGTTTTTTTCGGAGAGCGAAAGATAATTCTCGATTACTCGTTTAACCGTATTTATTGTATGAAATCCCCGTCCTGAAAGATTTACCATGAGCTCGACCGCGGCCTAACTCTCTACCTTTTTATCAATTACTCAAATCATGGTCATCATCAGGGGATTTGGGGCCGAGTTGTTTCAGGGAGAAATGTTTGCCATGTTTATTCTTTGGCAAAAGAAGATTCTTATTTTTTAAAGATATAAATCTATTACTGTTATTACTGTTGTTTTTTTTCCAGGGAGACTTAGCTGTTTTGATGGGATTAGCATTATGTATGTGCGCGTGCACCAAAAAT
>NC_051406.1:37676318-37676790 GCF_015228065.2 Penaeus monodon | reverse complement strand
AAATTATCACCGTCATCTTCATTGTTACCATCGCTGTATCATTTATCATTGTTGATGCTGTTATACGCGTTGTCCTTGTTAGTCTTACCATCATTATCATATTATCCCATCATGCATCCATTTATTTTTATTTACCCAAGCTGATACTGGAGGAGGGGAGGGCTCAATAGAGTGATAGAACAGAGTATGTTTGCAGTGATGTTCAGAGTTAGAATGAGTGTAAATATTAAGTTTCCTCTCGACATGAACAGAAGTAAGGTGGCAGGGTGGTGCTGTGATAATCATACAGACTCTGCTTGCCCGAATGGTAGGGAATGGTACCTGATAATGATACCATATTTCGGTTTTACAGCTGTAGAGCTGGAAAGGAAAAGCAAAAACAACAACGGTTCAGCTACCCATTAGTAATTAATTAAGATGTCATTTTTATATAAATTGGCGATGTAACAACTATGTATTAAGCAAGATGTAG
>NC_051406.1:37675956-37676051 GCF_015228065.2 Penaeus monodon | reverse complement strand
CAAACGAAGAAAACGAAAAAGACTGTATCTTCGAACTACTCAGATCTTTTCTATTTTTTATGAGAAAACCGAATTTTTTTCTTTGTTTACCAATA
>NC_051406.1:37675349-37675514 GCF_015228065.2 Penaeus monodon | reverse complement strand
TTTTCTTCCTTTCCTCTTTCGTTGAAGACAATTTCACTCGAAATGGGAGGAAGGCACAATCCAGATAATTCGGATGAAAATGCCAATACCAAAATAAATGGTATTCGTAGGGGATCGATAGTGTCACCCCCCCCCCCTACGTGTCACTTCTGGTAATGATGGTTC
>NC_051406.1:37674074-37675209 GCF_015228065.2 Penaeus monodon | reverse complement strand
GGCTTAATACATGTGTCTTTGTCGCAATGAATGAAAAACACGCGTTTGAGAGATAAAGTGAAACACCGGACCTTGAAAAACACAAATACTAGAGATGTATAGATATTCATCTTTTAAACATATCACAAGGGCCCTCATCACCCTCGTTTGTTGTCGGTCGTAATTCTGCCTATGTCACTTCCACGCTCTCTTACCCTCTCTTTCACTCCTCTTTCCCCCCTTTTACGTAATTTCATTATTATCTACTTCCCACACCCCCTGTCCTCCTTACCCTTCTGCCTGCCATTTGCGTCCTTCCCTCGCCCCCCTCCTCCCTTGTCATCAGCTCATTCGTCCAACATATAATCTTATCTATTCATTTATCTTAAAATTCACTTCATTTCTTCACGGACTAACTGTAAACGGTGTACTTCTCCCTTCAAAATATTTTTTTCACGTCTGGTCGGCTGTCTGATTATCCTCTGCGTTGTCTGCGAGCACCCAAACCCGGCCGTTCCCTTCTGCTCCTCCGTCGCATCGACTAAATTGTATTATGATAACGGAATCAGCAGCGTAAGTCCCGCTCCATCAGCATCCCAGACGCAGGCAAAGCGGTCTCTCACCATCCACTAGTAGGAGATGAACCGGCCACATGCCTTCCCGAATAGCAGGTGAACCATCCTACCGTCATCCTAGACAGCGAATAAACCAGCTTCTTACTGTCCCAGATAGGAGATGAACCGGTTACTTAGAGTTTCAGATAGCAGAAGAACCTCACCCCATCACACCTTACCAGATAGCAGATGAACTAAACTCTCATTATCCTAGATAACAAAGGAATCAGACTCTCACTCTCGTAAATGGAAGAAAGAATCGCCTTTTACCATCCCAGAAGACAGACGAACTAGTCTCTCACTATCCTGAATGGCAGACGTACAAACCTCTCACTCTCCCGAATGGCAGACGAACCTGCCTCCCAGCACGCAGAAAACCGCTTAATATCTTACCACAGTATCGGTAGACGTGTAACTCCACATCATATTAGGCGAAAGTCCATTAATCAGCAACTCACGTCCCAACCTTATCCTTTCTGAGTACGTATTCACGTCGGCCGGGTATCTTTATGGATGTTTTTCCCCTAACGAGAGGACTGGGG
>NC_051406.1:37673654-37673848 GCF_015228065.2 Penaeus monodon | reverse complement strand
GCTAGGGCATTCCCGACCCGCCCTGATCGCCGTTGATTATCGGAGTGGATGAGTTTAACGAGCAGCCGCCGCAGGGATGATGCTCCGCTTGTTATCTCTCTCTCATTAACACGCTAATTAACAAGTACCACCACGTAACTCGCCAGCCCTTTCCGTTGCCCCTACTTTAAGCTCGCTTTTAGTTGGCCCTCTTG
>NC_051406.1:37672813-37672975 GCF_015228065.2 Penaeus monodon | reverse complement strand
GTCGACCGAAGGAATGCAAGTGATATGCCGCCAGCCCCGAGGGTCAACAGCCTCGACAAACACGCCTCACTCATAAGCCACTCCTACTGTTAGCCTTTAGTAAACTCCGCAGTCCATTACTTGTACAGATTTGACGTTTCGATACCGCCGGTAGAGGGCTCT
>NC_051406.1:37671657-37672694 GCF_015228065.2 Penaeus monodon | reverse complement strand
GTGAAAGATAGGTATGAATAGGGAATAGGGGTAGGGGAGGGCGAACGGAGGTGGGGGAGGATATAGGGAATGAAGGGTGGAGGGCGGGATAGAAGAATGGAGCTGGAGAATGGACGTGCGGGGGATGGGGGTTGGGTATGAGGAATGGCCGTGAATGGGTAATAGAAGTGGAGAATGACCGTGCGTGGTGAATTCGGGAAATGAAAGGGGTGTGGCTAATCGGAAAAATGGGTTTAAGCATGGGTAGCGAATTGGGAAAAGGGTATGGGCATAGATTGGAAATGGGGACCAGAAGTGGGGCGTGGATAGCGAAGGGAAAATAAGGGATGGACGCGGATTACGAATGAGGAATAGGGGGAGACACATGAATACCGGTTACGAATGGGTGGAGATGGTGTGGGTAACGTGGAGGTGAATAGGGTAATGGGGAATGGGGCGAATGGGGAATAGGGAATGGGGGGAAGGAGGCCAGATGACGAATAGGGTAGGGGAAGGGGGCGAGGAGGCGAATGGGGGAGGGGGAAGGGGGCGAGGAGGCGAATGGGGGAGGGGAAAGGGGGCGAGGAGGCGAATGGGGGAGGGGGAAGGGGGCGAATGGGGAAGGGGGCGAGGAGGCGAATGGGGGAGGGGGAAGGGGGCGAGGAGGCGAATGGGGGAGGGGGAAGGGGGTGAGGAGGCGAATGGGGGAGGGGGAAGGGGGCGAGGAGGCGAATGGGGGAGGGGGAAAGGGGCGAGGAGGCGAATGGGGGGGGGGGAGGGGGCGAGGAGGCGAATGGGGGAGGGGGAAGGGGGCGAGGAGGCGAATGGGGGAGGGGGGCGAGGAGGCGAATGGGGGAGGGGGAAGGGGGCGAGGAGGCTGGTCGGGTTTTTTCGGAGTGCTGTTTATTCTTGCAGGAGAAAGATTTGTTTGTTGTTGTTTTTCTCTCCTTCTGTCTAGTATCGTTTAGCGAGAGCGGTTGCGTTGACTTTTTATTTATTCATATATCATATTGTGCTTTGCGTGGATTTTTAAAAATTTACCTCTTAGTAAAATCAAT
>NC_051406.1:37670886-37671239 GCF_015228065.2 Penaeus monodon | reverse complement strand
ATAAATCCGTCAGGCCGCTATCACTGCGCAAAAAACACCTCACGGCCATTATCTGTCACGTAGAAAAAAAAAATCTTTTGCTGGCATTTTTCTCCTTGTTATCACTCACGCCAGACGTCGGCTGTCTTATCACTGGCGGGTCGGCCCTCAGGGGGTGTCGTGCATGGCGGTCGTGCATGAGACAGAGGTGGTCTTAGTGCAGAAAGAATATTGCATGTCATTGTTATTATGGGTGTTGGTACTGTGTCTGTCGCTTTTGATTATTGATGTTACTACGCAGGGATGTTGTGTATAATGATGGTCAAATGTAGTAATGATAAAGTATTAGGGAATCTGACTTTTTCTCTCAACAT
>NC_051406.1:37669693-37670205 GCF_015228065.2 Penaeus monodon | reverse complement strand
GTCCCTATCTGAATGTTCTAAATTCTCACCCTTACGCTACAATAAGACAAAAAAAAAATCGATTCCATTATAAGCAATTATATTCTGAATGCAAATCGATCTAATAAACGTTTTGTTTTGTTTTTCTCTCCGGGTGACTAAGCGGTAAATGTCAACAAGGTAGTTAGAGAAACCTTATTACATACAGTTACAGAGACGAACATTAATGCTTGCACATTAAGTTAATACAGTGACATTTGTATTGCGGTAAGAGGGCCGTATACACTGATGCATAAGTTACACGTCAGTGGAGCTGTCACTTCAAATTGATATGGTAATGCATCCTCGGATAAGAGGATGGTGGTAAGTGAGATGAAGCAACTGGGTATCTTAATTTCCCACTTCAGTTGTCTTTATTATTAAAGTGGAGTATCCATATAAATAAGGTATCCCATGCATAGACAATCACACATGCATACACTTACGCAAAAACACATTCATACTCGCGCACAAACGAGATACTCGTTAAAACA
>NC_051406.1:37669312-37669548 GCF_015228065.2 Penaeus monodon | reverse complement strand
AAGCCACACAAAAGGTATCCGTTCTCACAATGAAAAGCAAGATCGAAGCTGCTCTTAAAAAAAAAAAATGGAATTCTCTATTAACATAGAAAATAGAGGACATGGAATTCAATCTCAAAGAAAACTGAGGTGATTAAATCCACGCTCTCAAAGAATTTGTAGATGATGGAATCCACCCAAGGAAGGAGAAAGACCGAAAATGGAAATGGTTTCACAAAGAAAACATAAATGGAATC
>NC_051406.1:37668535-37669015 GCF_015228065.2 Penaeus monodon | reverse complement strand
AATATAATAAGATGGACCCTCCAAAAGAAAACGGAGAACATGCAACCTCAAAGAAAACGGAAGGACCTCGAAGCTGGTCTGATCGGGGCGCTGAACTTCCCTCGCTTTATTTGGCGGAGGGATTATGCGGAGCAAGTTTGCAGTTAAATAACCTCAAACGCGGGTAAAGTTGTTCGTTCTATTACGATCTTTACGACGGGGAAGAGGCGGAGCGCGCTCTTACGACTCATGGAGCCCGATTTGATAAGGGCGGATTACCGTGGCGGGTTCGGGAGTCCGGATCAAAATATGGCTGACGTTCCTGTGTTTCGCCTCTTCATGGGTATCGGTAATATGGATTCAGGGGAAGATTATTGAATGATTTACTAACCAAAGATATTCGGGAGAAGCAGAATGGTAATTCAGCGTGATAAGTGAGGAAGAAGAAGAGAGGGGGGGGGGAGACCAGTGAAGAAAGAAATTAGAATAAAATTGGGAATC
>NC_051406.1:37668196-37668342 GCF_015228065.2 Penaeus monodon | reverse complement strand
AATTTTATTTGGCGTATCTAGAAGCGCACATCATTTTGGTGTGATGTAAAAAGCCTTGGTAATGGTTGCCTGGTACGTGGTACTTCGTCACGCTCCAGGTATGGATCCTGCAGATAGTCTTGTTCGGTGTACTCAGGCATGTGCGT
>NC_051406.1:37668090-37668155 GCF_015228065.2 Penaeus monodon | reverse complement strand
CTGTTGCCTTGTAAAATGCACCATTCGTTGGGTCTGCTGAACGCCACGTTTCGGCGCTTGTCTCT
>NC_051406.1:37667183-37667835 GCF_015228065.2 Penaeus monodon | reverse complement strand
GTTCTGTTCTACATAAGAGTTTATTTTTCTTTAGGCCTTTACTTATTCTTGCTTAGTTTCCTCTCACAGACAGTGTGGAAGGTCGGGGTCAGCCACACCACCCATAGACACCCCCTCCCCCTCTCCATCTCCCCACACCCCCTCCCCCTCCCCATCCACTCACTCACACCCCTCCCCCTCCCCATCCACTCACTCACACCCCTCCCCCTCCCCATCCACTCACTCACACCCCTCCCCCACAGCCCATATCTTCTGGGCTCTATCTCCTTCATTTCACCCTTAGAAACATCCCTCATTTCGGCCCTTCCCCTCATCCTCTCTTTTCTCCTTCAACCCTCTTTCCGATCTTCCCCATCCCCCCTCATCCACTTTGACTCTGCCCATCTCCCTCGACCCTCCCCCTACCCCATCCCCCACAACTCTCCAACTCTCCCTTTCCCCCTCCCCTCCCTCCCTCCCTCCCCCCTCCCCCGGCACACACCTGGACGGCCCTGATAGGCGATCAGAGCTGCTGCTGGTGGCACTGGTTATGGCGCGAGGGAGGAAAACGGAGTCTCTTATGGCGTCATATTTTAGCATATTAGTCCCTTTTCCCCTCCACATGAGAGGGAATGGCGGCGTTTGAGCAATCGTCAGTCGATGCTGGTGCTTC
>NC_051406.1:37666565-37666630 GCF_015228065.2 Penaeus monodon | reverse complement strand
TGCGGGGGGGGGGCGTCTGGTTTATGTTGTTCGGGCGTCTGTGTGAGTTGAGTGGGATTTTATGT
>NC_051406.1:37665838-37666041 GCF_015228065.2 Penaeus monodon | reverse complement strand
AATGTATAAAAGCAAAAAATCGAGGCATTAATAAACTATCGGCAACAAAGGCCTTTCCATAAGGGGGCGAGAGAAGGGGGTGAGGGAAGGGGAAGGGGGAGGGGGGAGGGGAGGGGGTCTAAGGGGGGGTGCCTGCTAACAGCTCTCTGATTTCTTATCTCAGGAATAGCCCATATCTGTCTCAGGGGTTTCTGGCGTTCCAT
>NC_051406.1:37665283-37665523 GCF_015228065.2 Penaeus monodon | reverse complement strand
AGCTTCGTACTCGCGTACACATTACTCTTACCTCCAGCGTCTCGCTCCTTGGCCTGCGACCTCCGACCTTTACTTAGTCCTGACTTATGCCTTTGATAACTGCGGGATCTCCGAAGGCATGTGTACCTGCATGGCTCGATGATGCTTCTATTAGTCGCGCACTGGAGGGATTGTGAGCGAGGGGAGGGAGCCACGCGCGCTCGCTCATGTTCTTGTGCATTCAAGCTTGGCAATGCATCC
>NC_051406.1:37664339-37664617 GCF_015228065.2 Penaeus monodon | reverse complement strand
AAGGACCAACCGACAAGGCCTCCACAGTTGCGGAGCCTAAGCGACTCTACGGGACCCCCACAACAAGAAAGAATGACAGTGTATTTTTATGGTTATTTTTACAGTGTTGACAAACGGCTTTTATTCCCCCTCGCAACCAGGGGACCAACATTGTATTTCCCATTTTTGGTGGTTGGTGGAAGGAAGAATATAAGTATTTTTTTCTTATATATCACTTTGACGACTTCAATTGGGCGCATGAATTTGTTGACTCTTGAGAATGTACTTTCCATGTTCTG
>NC_051406.1:37663931-37664302 GCF_015228065.2 Penaeus monodon | reverse complement strand
ACGTCATCCTTCCTCCCTTTGTCTTCTTATCCTTCATCTCTCTTTCTTAACCTGAGTTATGGTTGCTCTTATGATATAGGTTTATATTATTTTTTTCATGTAAGAAAAACAAATTAAGAAACATTCTCCCTTTTCCCATTATGAAATTTTGGGGCCAGGCACCCCTATCCGTATAAACAAATTTCGGAATTTTCGTTATTAAAAAAAAGAAAATCCTTTTTTCCGGCAACAAAGAGCTGTCTTTTCCTGGCTATAGAAAAGGGCCAACTTCTGTGCCGTGCGAGAAAGGCCCTTCCCTCCACGTGAGAAATTCACATTGATTTCCTTTGCAATAAATTGTCGTTCCTGATAAGAAAAGACAGTGGTCGCCC
>NC_051406.1:37663310-37663444 GCF_015228065.2 Penaeus monodon | reverse complement strand
TCCATAGCTTTACTATATCAGATGAAACCTACACATATTAAGACCTGTACATATATAAAGCTAGCGTATATCAGATAAAACCTGTACGCATTGCCAAGATAAGATCTACACCTGCACCTTGCAAATGTTAACTG
>NC_051406.1:37663088-37663212 GCF_015228065.2 Penaeus monodon | reverse complement strand
TTCCTTCTAACGGCCCTCATCTGTCAGCTATATCCCACGTCTTAGGCGAAACCTCCAGAAATCTAATTTCCTCTACAGATACAAACCGCCATAGCGTAGGACAAGCGGGAAATGTGGTTACATA
>NC_051406.1:37662605-37662847 GCF_015228065.2 Penaeus monodon | reverse complement strand
GAAAAAGGATGCCAAAAGTTGCGCAAAAGCAAAACAAACAATTGACTGACGGAGACAAGCAGTGCCATTGTCGCGCAAGGAGCTATTGTGCCTGGCATGGGGGCATCACACACTCTGAAAGCCTCGGTCACCGCCTGTGATTGAAGCCAAAGCGATGCTCGTTCACTTCAGTTGTGTGGGTTTAGGTGAGTCGCCGATTGGTGATTAGGGAACAAGGGAAAAGGGAAGAGATTGGGAAGACG
>NC_051406.1:37661866-37662154 GCF_015228065.2 Penaeus monodon | reverse complement strand
GATCTACCGTAAGCTAGTCAAGCTGAATTAGCATAACTATGGTATAATCTTATCAGCTATTGCCTCGCCTTCCACAACTATATCTGGCAAATCTAGAATAGGATAGCCTAATATAATTCATATAATTGTTAAAAAAACACCATTTATTTTACCTCACTCTTTTACTTTACTAAGTAAAGAAATGTAGGGTTCGAGGTAAAAGCGTTTGTGGGTGTATATCTGTTTATAGGTGTATGTACTGTATGTATTTCTGTGAGTTTCAAAACATCTTGTAAAGCAGGAAGTCAT
>NC_051406.1:37661678-37661762 GCF_015228065.2 Penaeus monodon | reverse complement strand
TAAAAAATTGATAAACAGAAAAGGTAATTTGCATTTCGCCGTATATGTGCACAAACAAAGTTAGATGAAAACCGAAAGGGAAAA
>NC_051406.1:37661431-37661625 GCF_015228065.2 Penaeus monodon | reverse complement strand
GAGAGAAAAAATACGCTTAGATTTCCCAAGTTTTTAGACTCGAGGCTCTCGGGAGTGATACGATTACCGGGTTAAATGAAGGGAGCACGTGAGGGCAAGGTTTTCCTGTATCAGCTTGGGTTCTGCCGAGGAGGGATATAACCCCGGGACGAATTAGGGCCTCGTCTAAGGAGGTTTGACTGCCAACGTGTAAT
>NC_051406.1:37660850-37661094 GCF_015228065.2 Penaeus monodon | reverse complement strand
ACTAAAAAAAAAAATAAAGCATATAAAATACCAGAAAGAGGAGAGAGAATAGATAAAAAGAGCAGAAAATAACGGAAAAAAGAGGTGACAGTGAGCGCGTATATTCTCAGGATCGAAATCATTACACCTTAATTTTGTACCGATTGATTATTCATGGAAGAACTTTTGTCGTCGATACTTTAAGCCAATACGTGAGCCATTTCGAAAAGGCTGGTTTTCATTCTCCTCATTTTTCAAATTTTTG
>NC_051406.1:37660309-37660578 GCF_015228065.2 Penaeus monodon | reverse complement strand
GGGTCCGTCTGGCTCCCCGTCGTTGTATTAATGCCAGTCCCTAGGAGGCAGGAAACGAGCTGCTGTTCGGGCGATGAAGGTGATAAATCCGCACCACGAGGAGTCACCTTGCATGAATATGGAATGCAGATCTGACACTTATTGCACGGGGATATAAGGCCAATCTCCCTGGGAAATCACAACTAGGTTTCGATCTGTAGATATACTGAGGCTGAATTAGTGAATCTCTCTGGGGTTCTTGTTCGATTTTATTTACTTAATTCGCGTCC
>NC_051406.1:37659872-37660282 GCF_015228065.2 Penaeus monodon | reverse complement strand
GATTAGATGATATTGGTGATGATTTGGATTATTATATGTTCTGGAAGAAAGGGAGATTGACTAGAAAGTCGAGAGTCTGTTGTCATTTTTTATAACGATGCAATTGATTATATTATCGTTATATAACTTGTATGGTGATATCGGTATAATCCTAACGGCTACAACAGCAAAAGTGAAAATCGTTATCGACATAGTAACCATCCAATCGCTTAATTTCACGATGGAATTATATTGTCATAGAACTACCAGGAATCAGCATATCTGGTCCCATGCAATACTCACATAGCAAGCGACTTTGCCCTACACTTCTGCTACTTACATTAATATTATATTTCACGTCAACACTTCACCTGTGTGATCACCGTGAAAATGTCACACGCACATACGCTGACAGAAATACATGTGTGCAA
>NC_051406.1:37659550-37659767 GCF_015228065.2 Penaeus monodon | reverse complement strand
GGAATACACGTACTATTTCCATAATTCATCTAATTGGTGACACTGAGAGAGGCCAAGGCACCCAGAGCTTTCGGTAAATATTTCAACCATTATTCTCGATAGAACACCCAAATTATCACGCCCATCTCTTCGACCTTTTTCTTTTTTCCACTCACAATTTTTCGTTCTCTTCAGTCCTTTTTCCACTTCCTCTTTCTATCCAAACTGTTTATCCTCG
>NC_051406.1:37657558-37659494 GCF_015228065.2 Penaeus monodon | reverse complement strand
TGCTGGCATTGCTATTAAATATTGTACAAATAATTTAATCTTGTTGTTAATACAAGACGCCCATGCACCTTCCTATAACCTACATTGAAGTAAATTTCAAATTTCATTTCGGCTTACATCTGACTTCGCTTCTTCTGTTTAATCTATATGGAGATTGAAACGAGTATCACTCGCGTTTTGATTACCTATGCTCCCTCCAAATTAGCTACTAACACGTTAGCACATTATTTCCATAAAAGGAAATACGTCACCTATCCAGTTATTGAACCGTAATTAATGCATTGATATCACATTTACTACAGGGTTAGTTCAAAGCCTGACAATCCGAGTGGAAGTTTACAAAACTAGGCTGGGATGAAAACTTATACTGCCCCTATGGCACTTTATTTCACTATTGCATATGGCACAGGAAAGGCAATAAACAACTCTTTTATGTACTCTGTGAACATTAACATTCTCTCGCAACCTAGAGGCAATACCACCGCTGCCACCATTTACAAAATCAAATGTTAAAGCATGGTTTTTAATCACCTAGATAAGGGAGTAAGGTATCATTATAAAAGCAAACTAATTCTATGTAGGATGGAGAAGGAGGGTAACTGCTATCAGTGTTATGTTTACTGTATGGAGAAGAATGAACACTGACTGAGGGCAAATGAGCAAGAGGGGAAGAGCAGGAGGGAGGGCTTTGCTCTGCTCCCCTCGTAATCAAAGGCAAATTAAGCGAATGTAATTGTCTAACATTAATTCTTGCCTAGTTTCTGTGCAGACCACTAGGATGCATTGTGCAGCTGTTACCAGTTTAGATTTACATTCTTTTCCGGACAATTCAGATTGTCTTTTATGTATGCATGGTCATTCATAGTGATGATACTCTACAGATCTATCAGTTAGCTATCAGTTTGATGAATGAGGAGAAGGCAGCAGACAAAAAATGGTATATAGGGTATTTCTAGTCTAATATTTAAATATAATCCTTGCATAGGAAACGATGTTTTTATCATAATGATAAATACCAGTATTGCTTGCAAGAGATATTGTTATAGTGTGATTGTTTTGTGTTAAGGTGCAATGCATACTGATTCTTTTTAATACCACATATATACTGTAATATCAGTAAATTCACGTCAGTATCCAATCCTCTCATTCATTTAATGGTGTAGAAAAGGGGAATAACCGATCCATTACTCACAGCTCGAATCACAATCAACTGCATGACATCATTCAGGCTTTAGTCATTCACGCCATGACAGTGACAACGCGGAAGCATCAATGAAGATTTGGAATAAATTTTGACTAACATTGGTTTGGTAAAACAGGACAAAGGGAATACTGTATATATAAAATGGACCGTGCGTGAGGGTATTGAAATGTAACTGATACCATATGCAAAGTTACTTGTGTCATGTTAATGGGCCAACAATACCGCTGAGTATAACTTTTGACGTGACATTCACCCATTATATCTGCGATCGGAATGGCTCTAGAGTTGTATTTAGATAATAAAAACAATATATCACATAAGACGAAACAAAGAAAACAATGATGCACCAAAAACAACGATATAATTGACAAGTTTCTCTCCATCAGCTTTGGAAAGACGGCGCTGAGAGGAGAGGGCCGCAGCCTCCCTCTCTCAGGCCCCTTGTTCCGTCGCCGAGTGACCGTGCTGGGCAAATATGAGATGTGAGATGCTGAGAGAAAGATAACAAGTAAAACATATTGGTAAACAGAGGGATAAAGGAGATGGGAAAGTTGTGTTTATATACTTTCTTCTCCTCTCTTTGTTGCTTGTATCTTTCTTTTGTGCTATAGCTTTATGGGCCTCGCGTCGTGGAAGAGAAAGTAAGGGAGGAAGGTAATGAGCCTATCTTGATTTATGGTCAGGATGCCAATGCCTACGCGCACGCTAGTCCCAGGGAAAAAAGCTCTGCGT
>NC_051406.1:37656592-37657285 GCF_015228065.2 Penaeus monodon | reverse complement strand
TGAGGAAGCGACCGTTTTTTTTTTAAGGACTTGATTCCAAATTAGTGGGTCGAGTTCCCCTTTCTGACACTTCTATTTTGGGACTCCTTCAGGCAATCAGAGGCAGCGACCTTGAAGTAGGTTTATTAATGCGAGAGGTAGATTGATGATAAACAAACCAGTTGCTGGGACCAATACCCGGGGGCTCTTCCGCTGTTTGCTCTTGCTCTTGGGAAGTCTCACCACATTATTCTCTCTTTACTGGATCAACGCTAGCGTGCCCTCACTTCATAGAGCAGGTCCCCCTTTTCGCCTCAACTCACTCTTTTCACTCGCTGCACACTTCCTCATCGCCACAGCTCAGCCCTGCGCCCCTCCCTTTGCTCATCCCGTCTCCTCAGCTCCTTCGAAAATGTCTCCGGAGCGATCTTTTCCCCTTCCCACTCGTCCCTCACCTCCATCCACCCTCTATCCTCACCCCCACCATCTTCACGAAATATCCTCACGAAATATCCTCACGAAATATCCTCACCCGATGCCGTTCACCAAGAAAATGTCTTCTGCCCCATCCACTCTATTCACACATCCGCCCCCTCCTTCCCTTCGGTCGCCCCCTCCCCCCCTCAACCCATATTCCCCATTACAGCCCCTCCCCCCCTCCCCCCTTCTTTCCAACCCCATGCTCACAGCCATCGATCCGAGCCGTTAGAGAAG
>NC_051406.1:37656347-37656539 GCF_015228065.2 Penaeus monodon | reverse complement strand
TATGGGTAATATAAGGAAGTTAGTGAGACTTTTGATTTTTCTGAGAAAGATGAAGGGGGGACTATTTTGAATTTCTCTGACCCTTATTCACCCTTTACCCTCCAGTATGACCCTACTGTTCCTCTTGCTTCGCTGTGTAGCAGTTTGTTTGTTTTGTTTTTGTTTTTAACTGGCAATCTCGTGACCATAGTT
>NC_051406.1:37655873-37656255 GCF_015228065.2 Penaeus monodon | reverse complement strand
TTATTCCAAAACCTTTAAAATGTACGCTGCCTAAATGAGAGAAAAAAAAAGTGTTCGTGTCTCACAATTATCTTATCCACCTCTGTATTGTGCGTGAGTGTGCATGTATGCAAGCAATAAAACCAAATAAATTCAACAAATAAAAAAAAGAAAAAAAAAATCAAAAGGCAAAAATCGCCTCCTGAAAGCTATCACCGGAGTAATTGCCATCACGAGAGCGTCGAGTTATAGAGTAATAGGGCAGATCACAAGACTAATAACATCCAGTATTATCACCGAGTCCTCTTTGTTTTAATGACGATTATCGACAACAGAGGGAGCTCGGTTAGGGTCACAAGACACGTGGTGATACTTACTCTTTCTTTTAAGGGTGTAGTGTCCT
>NC_051406.1:37654862-37655085 GCF_015228065.2 Penaeus monodon | reverse complement strand
TCGCATTTCGGTTTTGCTGAAAATATATTTTCGTTGGCAATGAATACATGAATACATTATCCTCAACTTGAAGGAGAGTGAGTTTTATTATTGTAAAATGAAATGCATTGTATCTACACCAACTGCGCTACTACAGTAGACCATCTGGGACTTGTAGCCTTTGGTTTTGAACACTACTTATTGCTTCTATTTGTAGCCTCACAAGCCTACTTGTAGTCTCTAT
>NC_051406.1:37654452-37654775 GCF_015228065.2 Penaeus monodon | reverse complement strand
CTACTTTCAGCCTCTACTTGTAGTCTCTAACATTTACGTGTAGCCTCTTCTTATTGCCTCTCCTTGTAGCCTCTGCTTGTATGTAGCCTCTAGTTATTTTTTACATTTGTAGCCTCTTCTGATCGCCGCTACTTGTAACATCTATTGTTGGTGAGGTCAGCGTAGCAACGAGGTGTCAAAGGATGTTAGTTTCTGCCCCCCCCCCCCTCTTTCCTCCTGCATCGCGTTTGGGGAAAGTGGTGAGGCGGTGATAAGATCGATTTTGTTTGTTTGTCTGTTTCCATTTCTGACTGTTTCTCTCTCTCTCTCTCTCTCCCTCTCTC
>NC_051406.1:37654255-37654407 GCF_015228065.2 Penaeus monodon | reverse complement strand
TCGTCTATGTCTGTCTGTGTTTCCGTGTATATATATGTTCGTTTGTGTCTTTGTCTCTCCATCGCTTCCACTCAGTCACTCTCCCTTTCTTCCTAATCTATATGTATCCATCTATGTGTGTTTGTCTCTGCCTTTTTCTCTCTGTATCCGCT
>NC_051406.1:37653822-37654133 GCF_015228065.2 Penaeus monodon | reverse complement strand
GCACAGCCTTAGCATCCCTCCGCCGGAGTCCCGCGGGGAAGGCGCCCTCGTATCAAAGATGCAACTTCAAATGCAACTTGCCACGAGGACGAATCCAATTTGATGGCCGGCAGTTTCCCCGCGCGCATCGCCAGGCAGCCTCCATCTTCGGAACCGCCAAGACCTCTCGTCAGCGGCCTTTCGATGCGTCGCGGCGGCGTCCCGGGCGGGCTCGGGGGCGCGGCCGTGGGGTGGGCGGACGCTTTCGTCGCCTCATTATTTTAATTTTTTTTTCGATGTGGGTGGGAGCATGTGCGGGGGTTTCTAATTCA
>NC_051406.1:37653279-37653388 GCF_015228065.2 Penaeus monodon | reverse complement strand
TTCAGTTTTCATGCAACAATATTTTTCTTTGAAATTAAGATTGGACTTTACACGTTGCGGAAAATAACACTTCCTTTAATCAAGGTAAGTGGAATTAGCACACTAACTT
>NC_051406.1:37653084-37653215 GCF_015228065.2 Penaeus monodon | reverse complement strand
GCAGATTTAGATGTGATACAGATTTTTTTTTCTAAATTGATAAGGCTGAAGACTCTCTTGTCATCCTTCGTAAATAGATAGAAAAATATCGAAGCATATTTTTTATATGAGTCCTAAAGATCAGTCTTTTC
>NC_051406.1:37652637-37652949 GCF_015228065.2 Penaeus monodon | reverse complement strand
TGTTTCATTTTTCTTATATATCGTTTTTCAAAGCTATTATTAATTGTGTATGTGTTTTAGACTCCAGGTTTTCGTAGTACTTATTCTTTGCATCTAAATCATTCTCTATCTTTGATTTTATATCGTTAATTAAATTTCAGATAAACTAATGTATAATAGTTTTCATTCGTATTGGGAAATATCTACTTAGTTTTTGTGTTTTCATTTAGAACAAAGTTGATATTACAACTACATGATATTAAAACATTCCTTGCTATTCTTCTCTCTCTGATTGAATAATTGTATACAACAGTACGTCTTAGTGTAGTTTTC
>NC_051406.1:37651930-37652334 GCF_015228065.2 Penaeus monodon | reverse complement strand
TCCTTGTCCAAACCTTCGTGAGCGCCGACCGTTGAAGGCTCCGGTCGGCCCATCGCTCCGTGCTTGGTTAATTAAGGTCACTCTTCTCTCCCCCGAGGCTATTCTTCCGTAAGAGACGTCACGCCGGGCAAGGGAGGGAACTAATAACTAATAACAAAGGGGGAAAAGGCGGCTTTGTAGAGTCCGCAGGCGAGGCAATGTGTTCGAAGAAAAAGTTCGGTCCTGCGGGGAAAAAGCAATTTCCCTCAAGGGCTGTTATTTCGGCCCAAAAGGAGGCCTAGATTAACTGCAACAGTCGCGGGAAGGAAGCTTGTGTGTTCGTAAACAGTCTCGCGAACTTGTGGTCGCTCTAGACAGCCCAGAAAATCATGCGGGGGGAGGGTGGGGGACGCGGCGGGAAACAA
>NC_051406.1:37651215-37651394 GCF_015228065.2 Penaeus monodon | reverse complement strand
CATCTCGCAGTATTCAGAAGTTAACGTCCGTAAAAGAGAAAAATAAAAAATAAAATATGAAAATCCTTGCTTCGCCTCCTCCGTGGCACGCAGATGAAAACCGTAATCTGAGGTCTTTCTTATTCCGACCAACTTTGGCGATAGAATTATAAACCAAGATAAGAAAAGAAGGAACGAAG
>NC_051406.1:37650227-37651129 GCF_015228065.2 Penaeus monodon | reverse complement strand
AGAACTTCCCCTTCCCTGGGAATAAATTGACTGCTTTCAAGTCGCGGCTAAAAGTAAAGACGGGACGAAGAACCGAAGTTGCCACCCTGAATGTTTCTCGCAACAGGTACTCCTCGCTCGGTGCCGCCAGCCGGGGATAAGTTTGGTGATTGGAAATTAATGTTACTGAAAGTGGGCTGGAAAGGGCCCCGGCGACTGCCTTTCATGGCGGGTAATGAGCATAATATGATTATCGGGTATCTCGCTCTTCTTTTGGACTGGCCGAGCGCTCCGAACGAGTTACCGCGCCAGAAAAGGGGAATCATCTTAATTTCGGAGACGAAGCGGCACAGAAGTCAGAAAAAGAAAGAAAAATCATTGCCTCCCTGTCACAACTTCTCATGGCGGCGCGGACTCCTCCTTTCCCCTCAATTTACTGACGGCTGTTTACTTAAGAGTACGGGGAACGAGATTGCTGGAAAGGCGAACCTCATTGATAACCTGCCATCGCTCTTTGCTCTAGATAAACTCCCAAAGTATTTTTCCCTATCTAAATAGATCTTCCAAACTGCTCCGGAAAGTTCCCTTCGAGTGAGGGACGGCGGCGCAGCCTCAGGGCATCTAATCGTGACGTCATGTTTTGTGATTGTGTGTAATAATCACATAGAGATTTTTATTTTCGTTCGGTCCTACGCCATTTCGCTTCATTTGTGTATTAGGACCCTTTAGAAATAAATTGT
Source organism: Penaeus monodon (assembly GCF_015228065.2). Taxonomy (NCBI): domain Eukaryota; kingdom Metazoa; phylum Arthropoda; class Malacostraca; order Decapoda; family Penaeidae; genus Penaeus; species Penaeus monodon. The sequence continues at coordinate 37,650,410 of NC_051406.1, read as the reverse complement.
TAAGGTTATTGAATAATAAACGCACTAGAGATACTTCACAGGTGATACAGGGAATGAGTAGTGAAGGTAAGGGAGAAGATAGAGGGTAGAGTGGACAAGAAACAAAAATCTCAGAAGCACATGGAATCCTTAACGTGGTTTGTACTCCGACTTTGAAGGTGATAGTAAGGAAAGCCTCTATTC
>NC_051406.1:37649678-37649889 GCF_015228065.2 Penaeus monodon | reverse complement strand
TGCTTATTTTCTGTATCAAACCTAATATTTTATTTTTCCTTTGTATGAAACGCGGTTTTTGTTTTCGCGGCCAAGCAATCGATACTGTTGTCTAGGCGAAAATTTAGCGAAGAGTTATGATAATGACTTGAGGTTCTCGATATCTGACAAGGGAGAAATTTGGCCTCGGTATTTGCGAATCGATTATGGAAAATGCATTTAATTTTCTCTC
>NC_051406.1:37648549-37648859 GCF_015228065.2 Penaeus monodon | reverse complement strand
TCCGCAGAGAGCTAAGGGTGAGGAGTACCAGAGCAAGTGTCCAATCAGGCCTAAAATTGCATACACCCAATGATACGTACAGATTACAGGATCAAGTGTATTTGATTGTGCTCCGATCGGTCTAATAATATTCTGATTACAGCCTGAGTGGGTTAATTATAATCTAATCGCATAGTAATCAAGTTTGTTATTTCAGTTTTGCAATAGCAGCTTGACTGAGCTCCGCCTGTCGTGTATTTTCGTTCTTATATTGTTCTTGTGGAAACGGACTATAAAAAAACATAGTGTACGTAATTATGTGTACATACCC
>NC_051406.1:37647549-37648359 GCF_015228065.2 Penaeus monodon | reverse complement strand
TAACATGTATATATAGTGTTATTATTATCGTTCTCATTAATCTTGATATCATTCATTATCACTAAACGGCATCACCGCTATTTTCAGTTACAACATTATCATTACTACTGTATAGATTTCAGATATATCACTAGTGATCATAATGATCACTATCAGCATTACCTAACCTATCATATGCACTGATGCCCATTTTTATTTTTGTTCATCCAGGCAGATATAATAACGCCTAACGAAAAATGAAATAATAATTCTAAGACACATTTCCATTTTATGGTCTGGTGAGGAGTGTAATCTGACTTGTTATCTTTTCTACTATAACTCTCTACTTTATTTTTGTACGCTACTTGTCATTTCGAAGACAAAATATATTCACAAATTTGTATTTTGAATATATTGAGTTAACATGAAATTGGTTTAAGTTACGCTAAGGAAAGCCACAACCAGTTGCTTGATATATACACGTCATTCTTTCGTGGAAAAAAACAAACAAACACAAACAGAAAGCAATAAAATGGAGAACCACATTAGGGGGGAAAATGATGAAACTCGAAAGAAAAAGAAATTATTTGAAAATCAGAAAGGTGCAATATTTCTTTGATGAAACTCATGGGTTTCTTTTGCCAATCGGAGGCAGCTAGTCGGAAATGGCAGATAGATAGTCTTGCATTATTAATTTTGCTCCTGTCATGTGCTCTCTGGAGAAATAATGGTCCGAAAAAAGTTTTAATTAGTAACTGCAAGACACAAAATTTTGAAATAATCAGGAGTAGCAGATCTCAAGACAAAGGATATGGATTATGTCTCCTGAAA
>NC_051406.1:37647405-37647514 GCF_015228065.2 Penaeus monodon | reverse complement strand
TGTTCACTTTAAAATCAATGTTCAAGAGGAGATATAGACACTTGCTGACCAAGCTTTCGAACAACGTTTAAGCGGAACAGAAGGTTTTGTTTTAGCTCTTTAATGAATC
>NC_051406.1:37647146-37647332 GCF_015228065.2 Penaeus monodon | reverse complement strand
GAAAGGGGTGTAGGGGTGTAGAGGAAGGGGTAAAAAAAAAAGATAAATAAAAATGATAATAAAATAGAATAAAAGGAGGGAATTTTAAGAAGAAAGCTTGAAGGATGATGCTGGAACACATACCAGAAGGAATGGGTTTCCGCGATAAATAAGCAAGAAAGGTTATTTTCGGGGAAATTGTTTCGA
>NC_051406.1:37646800-37647100 GCF_015228065.2 Penaeus monodon | reverse complement strand
AAAGAGAGAGGTTTCGGGCTTTCGAGGATGTGATAGCTATCTTTGGTAAGAAGGATTTGCAACGACGCAGTGGAATTCAAATGAAGCCAAGGCATTTTTTCTTTCTTTTATTTAAGGAATAGTTCTACAAGCGGCTTCAATTTTCTTCTGAATTTTAATAGCGGATAAGTTGATCACGTGGTACCTACAAAAGAGGATGCTTAAGTCCTATCCCAGATAAAACTGCCGGGGTAGGGATGGGACGGATTCACCACACCTACTGAGAGGGAGGGCTGGGGCAGGAAAGATGGCTAATGAGGC
>NC_051406.1:37646579-37646693 GCF_015228065.2 Penaeus monodon | reverse complement strand
TTAACAGGCTGTCAGATTCTGGTTGATAAGGAAGTTAATTGCGATATCCACTTGCTGGAGGGGAGTGGGGGGGGGGGGGAGTTTGAATAGGGAGATGAGAGAGGGTGAGAAGGA
>NC_051406.1:37646153-37646345 GCF_015228065.2 Penaeus monodon | reverse complement strand
AGAGAAGTTGGGGATCATTTGATAGAAGGTTTCGCGGAGAGAACATACTGCGGGACGAGACGGGTGTGAGCTAGCGCGAGGCGGAAAGAGGCCGCGTGGGGGAGAGAGAGAGAGGGCGGAAAGAGTGCAACTTCTGCGCCTGGGGGGGCGAGAAGCGATGGAGAGAGGCGGAACGACAGATAGCCGGAGGCT
>NC_051406.1:37644906-37645854 GCF_015228065.2 Penaeus monodon | reverse complement strand
GGATTAACAGCAGTGGTAGAAAGACACACAAAGAGATCAATAAATAAAAGCAGATATGGAGAGAACTTGCTAGTACCTCAGACTGTACGTGAATATCGAAAGATAAAGTCCGGAGAGTTGTAGCAATATCTTCAAGGTTTAGGATGAGCCTCGAAATCATTGCATATGAATCCACAAGTATCGTAAAAATGAGGCCATTGTGACCTCGCTTTCTCAGGGAATTCCGTAGCGTCTCTGAGAAGCGGGCGGAAGACGCTGATTGTAGGATCTGGGTTGACGAACGCGGGGAAACTCGAGAATATGTAGCTTTGTGGTTGAGCTGAGAGAATTAGCTAAGAGCGCAGAAACACCTATTGACTAAAAGATATATGTATAAAAAATAGGAGGTTGTTGTAATCTCTGCGCTGATAATTTGCGGTTAATGTTAAAATGATAACGTGAAGGTTCGTCTGCCTTGAGTAGGGAACGGTTTTTTTTTCACCTTCTTTTTGACTTTTGTCATGAAAAATATCGATAGTCCGAATGGCGAAACTTTTGATGCGAATACTGATAAGAAGGCGCCAGATGTGTTGACCATGAGAAATACCTCGGGATGACACGGAGAAAGTGAAGATGCAGAAGGTTTTCCGAAGTCTGAGAGAAGATTAGGGAAATGGTTTGAGGTGGGGGAGGGCGGGGGGAGCGAGGCAAAGAGGGGGGAGGGCGGGGGGAGCGAGGCAAAGAGGGGGGGTGAGTGGGGGGGAACGAGGCAAGGTGAGGGAGGGCGGGGGGAGCGAGGCAAAGGGGGGGGGGCGGACGAAGTCGTTGAGAAGTACCTAAAGAAGATTGAGACAGTCAGTCAGGGAAATGGGAATGGCGCGAGACGAGAGAGCAGAGGAGAGGAGAGGAGAGCAAGTGAAATGGATGCAAAGTAAGGATGGAATAAGTGCGCGGGGGCAATAAAGACGC
>NC_051406.1:37644281-37644817 GCF_015228065.2 Penaeus monodon | reverse complement strand
TACGCTGAAATGGCGAGGATGGAGAGTCGATGAAACGACAGAGCGAGGAATCAATCAAAGGCATTGAGGAACAAGAAACCAAGAGGAGGAAGGAGGAAGAACAAGAAAATCAGAACTAGAAAAAAGAGGGACAGATGACGAGTCTTGGAGAAAAGGAGGGAACGTAGGATACGAGGAGGCGAGTGGAGCAGGGAAGCAGAGGAGACGGAGGGAAGAAGGAGGGGAGGGAGAGCGAAGGACCCAGAGGGGTGTAGGATGGGGGGAGAGGGGGCATGGGGAGGGTGGAGGGATTACCTTGATCTCTCTATAAGGAGAAGGAGGACAAGGAGATTTACCATGTCCTAATGTTGAAAGGATATTCAAGTAGTTATATCGGGTGGAAAGGAGAAGGCTTCAAGATTGCCGGGGATAAGGAGGCTCCAGGAGGAAGGTGAATGAATGTGAGGACGCAGAAGGAGGTGGTAAGAGGAAAATAAAATGAACAGTGGGAGAGGAGCGAGGGAGATAAAGCTCGAGACAAGAGATTTTTATATATA
>NC_051406.1:37643850-37644241 GCF_015228065.2 Penaeus monodon | reverse complement strand
TAAGAAAACACATGCGACGTTGATTTCGATTATTTAAATGTCACCGAAGAATGAAATTCGACAAGAAAAGGTACAAAGGAAATTAATGCAGAAAGAAAGAAAAATTACATAGCATTGATTCGAATGATTCAAACATCACTGAAGAAGTTACGAAAAATAAACAGAAAAACAGATAATAGATAAAAATAGAGGGAGCGCCAGCACTACTAAGACTATATGATCAATAGATGGAAACCAAGGCAGAAAATCTTGGCATACTTTGTTGGAAGAATTAGGATCTCTGCGAGTGACAGGTGTTAGGCCTAGGTATGCGAGGCAAGAGGAACGAGTCGTAGGTAGGAGGACTTGCTTCATAACCAGGGAGGGTGTAAAGAAATAAAAAGATGCTAAA
>NC_051406.1:37642695-37643415 GCF_015228065.2 Penaeus monodon | reverse complement strand
CACTCACTACCTAAATATACTGTATTAAAACACATTACTAACGAGAGGTCATATGTTCCTGACATTCTCTGCAGTTTCAGAATGCAGTTAACGTTTTTTCTCTTTTTTTCGGCAGGTAACGCCATGGCCCAATTACCGGTCACATGAGACTAGTCAATCAACAAGGAGAGATTGATCCTGCAACGTCGGAAGGTAGGACCAGCCAGGTTAAACATTTGCCGTTGCATTTTTCTTCGTGCAGTACACGTCCCTCTGCCTCGAAATTATGCTAAGTGTTGGCTGTCGTCCCGCAATGCCGACACCGCAATGCTTTCGTGTTAAGTGTTACGATGAGGGCCAGAGGCGACAGGGACGGACACGCTACACGACGCTGCTTCGCTTCGTGAGGGCGGAGAGCGCGGGCTTATTACGGCGCTACAGGGAGAGAGACCTGTCGTTGCCTGGTTTTAATGGCGTCGTCCTCCAACCCCCCCCCCCCTCCGCCCGGTCGTCGCTGCTGCCTCGGGAATGGCGGCGACTTACGCTAATGGCCCCAAGATGTCGCCGTGACGTCATCGTGTCGTCACGAGGGGAAAGTGTGACGTCCCGTGGCCATCCTCGCGCCGGCCTGCTTTTGTCCGTCTCTTTGTCTCTTCGCTCATTCACCTTCTTTTCGTAACAGTGACCTCGCTTCTGTTTTTTTTCTCTCTTCTTAAAGTTACTATTGCTGTTGAAGCCTGG
>NC_051406.1:37641033-37641204 GCF_015228065.2 Penaeus monodon | reverse complement strand
TTAGCCCCGTGTGTCTCTCCTCATTATCGTAATTTATGGCGGGTCCACTGCCGATATTCGTGCTCTGCCCCATCGATTTCCAGTCGTGGTACTAGGATGGTACTCCATTCCGGAGGGCCTCGGGGCTCTCAATTGATGCTCAGGGTTTTTTCCCCATTTTTTGAGGGCCGG
>NC_051406.1:37640845-37640983 GCF_015228065.2 Penaeus monodon | reverse complement strand
AGATAATGCTTATTTATATTCTGGTAAGTTTCAATTTTATGCTTCCGGGGCAGACGTAGGGAATACGAAAATGGCTTCATGGCGGGGCACGAAAGGTCAAGGCAATTGGTGTTTTGGTAATTTCTCGTTTCGGACAGC
>NC_051406.1:37640032-37640786 GCF_015228065.2 Penaeus monodon | reverse complement strand
ATGTTAAACGATACAGCTAATTTTGTTTGTCCCTTCACGTTTGGTAAATGCGCTTTGCTCATTTTGATGATAGATTCAGTCACTTTGGTCGCCGTGATGTAGTTAGCATACGCAGCCTGCTTCCATTAATTCAGTAATGGCAATCAGCCTATACTCTGTTCCTCGCAGCAGACTGGCCTGGACTGAATACCTTATCATAATAGATGCAGTTTGTGTTTGCTCCCTGTTTTTTTCTGGGGGGGGGGAAGGAGGAGGGGGCAGGTAGTTAATTTTTCGTCAGATATTAACACCTTGGATCAAAGACTTAAAATCATGACGCACTCATGATAAACACGCCATGCAGTCAGCCACCGCCAGTCCTGATGTTGCGTCATGTATTATCATGATAGTTATGGATCGAGCAGTTTATCTAAGCATCATTATTCATCTAGCTGCTCCTTATTCAGTCAGGGCGAATGGAAGGACCGAGGGAAGAGCACGGCATGTTAGCGCACTTCAACATCAAATTACGTAGCCGGACGGAAGTTGATTGTGGGCGGGCGATGAATCGTGACGAGGAGGCGGGTGCTGAGGCAGGTGAAATGCAGATGTGCAGATGGGTGGGTACGGAGGGATCGCGTCCGGATGCTGGGACAGACAGCGCCAGCGGGAGCGGGGAGAGGAGAGGAGCTCGGGTACGGAAGCTCTACACAATGAGTCGAGTCGGCGGGCGGTTGCAACTTCGGGGGTAATCTGAGGGTATAAATGTAGGTAT
>NC_051406.1:37638065-37638160 GCF_015228065.2 Penaeus monodon | reverse complement strand
AGTTCTGTCCTTGCGAAGGGTACGCGCTCTTGTTGTTGCTCTTGTCCGCCGTGGACGTGGCTGGAGTCGCACGGAGTGGGGAAGCGTAGGCTTGA
>NC_051406.1:37637202-37637362 GCF_015228065.2 Penaeus monodon | reverse complement strand
ACATCTTAGTTTTCAATTGAAACGTTTCCCCTCTCCCTTGCCCGGCTGCCCCTTCCCTGCTCCTCCCTATATTTTTCCCCCTTCACAAGACCCCATAAAACCACATACATATATTCACTTTCTCTAGTGTTCGACGCTTACAACGAATCTGTGTATACTC
>NC_051406.1:37636230-37636851 GCF_015228065.2 Penaeus monodon | reverse complement strand
CGCTTCTTCTTCTCCCTTCCCTTCTCCTCCTCTTCCCTTCTTCCCTCCCCCTCTTCTTCTTCCCTCCCTCTCCTTCCCTCCCCCTCTCCCTCTTCCCTCCCCCTCTCCTCTTCCCTCCCCCTCTCCTTCTTCCCTCCCCCTCTCCTTCCTCCCTCCCCCTCTCCTTCCTCCTCCCTCCCCCTCTCCTTCTCCCCTCCCTCCTCCACCCTTCCACTTTTCCCCACATCGCCCTCCATGTGCGCTTGGCCTGGTGTAACCTCGTTTACCGTCCCGCCGCTAGGCATGGGTCCGAGAAGCAGATTTTCATCTTGACCATCTCGCCGAGTCCGAAATTCGATTACTCTGCCTTCACCGGCTGCTGAACAGAGCTTGATATTCGCCTTTAGAGATGTGATTCTATTGTTTTGTTGTATTTAGCTTTTTTGTGCCTTTCGGGGAAACTTTAGCTGAGGCTTTATACATTATGATGATTGTTTTATCTGTACCGTGCGTGTGTATTGGGGGAGTAATTTAGTTTTGTTTTGTGTAACAAATATGCTTATAATTTCGTTATCCTTTGTGTTAGCGAGAAAGAGAGAGAGAATGAATTATGGTGTTTGTACGTGGCATTACTTGGTAATG
>NC_051406.1:37635936-37636018 GCF_015228065.2 Penaeus monodon | reverse complement strand
ATAGTAATATTTTTCCAATTCGCGTGTATCTGAAGGGGAAAATTCTATTGCATTTTTCCCCTCCGACCAAACAAACAAAATC
>NC_051406.1:37635764-37635879 GCF_015228065.2 Penaeus monodon | reverse complement strand
TTACATTGGCGCGCGGGGGCATACATGCGCGTTCATATGTATGCGCGATAACCCTATTGATAGTAGATCGGATCTATTTCCTCTCTTTTTCCGTCTCAGTGTGTCTATCTGGGAG
>NC_051406.1:37634885-37634980 GCF_015228065.2 Penaeus monodon | reverse complement strand
ACAATTCTCGGCCGCGGAACAGGTCGTCGCTGAAAATCCCTACAAGCGGCCCCAATCCCGCCTGAGCCTTGGTGGAAGATGTTGCCTGCCATCCG
>NC_051406.1:37633333-37633493 GCF_015228065.2 Penaeus monodon | reverse complement strand
GTCTTTATCCTCTCCCTTTTTCTTTGATGTCTCTATTTCCCCCTTTTTTATCCTCGCCATTCATGCTTCCACCTTCCCTTTCTTCAGTCGGGCGATCCGTCTTCCCTTATCTTCTTCTTTACGAGCCGCGTCTCTTTCCACTTCTCGTTGGATGATGTTA
>NC_051406.1:37632076-37632409 GCF_015228065.2 Penaeus monodon | reverse complement strand
ATGTCTCCTCCTCATCCATCACCCACACGCAGTTCCAAGTAGCTTCCCTCTCTCCCTCTTCCCTTCGTCCCCTCTTTCCTTCTTCCCCTCTTCCCTTCTTCCCCTCTTCCCTTAGTGAATACCTTTTCTCTTGATTGCCGTATTACTCAGCATGTTACACATTTTACTGGCAATATCTCCTCCCCATCTCCCTCTTATGCTTACTGTCTTTTTCTTTCCATCTTTGCTTCTCCCTTCTTTCGTTATTCGGAATACGTTCGTGTGGCCGGATTTGCTTGTATGTGTTTGTGTTGTTATCGATCGTCCGCGATGCAAGTCTGTCTCTCACGCGAA
>NC_051406.1:37631748-37631876 GCF_015228065.2 Penaeus monodon | reverse complement strand
GGCTGGCTATATATTTATATCTCCGAGTCTGTCTCTATGCCCCTCTCTTTCGTCCTTTCCGTGACAGGCAACAACGTAAGATTTCGTTTTTTTTCCTTTACCTGCTGACCGACACAAGATGTCCCCCA
>NC_051406.1:37630865-37631463 GCF_015228065.2 Penaeus monodon | reverse complement strand
AGCGCCCCTTTCCCCCTACACCTCTCTCCTTTCCTCTCTGTATCATCCTCTCATTCCTTATCCCCATTCCTTCTCTATTTTTTCTCACGTCTACCTATTTCACTCTCCATCTGTCACCTCTTTTCCCTCTCTCCTTCAATCTTCTCTTTCTTTCCTCCTCTCCCACCACTTTCCCCATCTTTTCCTCCCCGTCTCCCCCTTTCTCTCTCTCTTCCTCCGTCCCGCCTATTTCTTTCTCTTTTTCCTTCCCCATCTCCCTTTTTCTCTCTCTCTTTCCATCTCCGGCTCCCCTTTTCTCTCTCTCTTTCTCCTCCCCGTCTCCCCCTTTCCCTCTGTCTTTCCCTTCCCTGCCCCCTATTTCTCTCTCTCTTTCCCCTCCCTGCCTCCCCCTCCCCTTTCTCTCTCTCTTTCCCTCTTACTCCGCCAATATCGATCCGCGCAATCACTACACACCTCTCGGACGCAGAGAGGGTGAGGGATGGGAGAAAGAGGGGGGAGAGGGAGGGGAGATGAGGGAGAGAGGGGAAGTGGGGGGTGACTGCTTCACCTCCGCCATCATGGCCGGAAGACTCGCAGCGTGATTTCACCTTTTCGCCTA
>NC_051406.1:37629454-37630841 GCF_015228065.2 Penaeus monodon | reverse complement strand
CGACGATCATCACCTCCTGGACTTTCGATGATCGACGATGATGGGGTCTTGCTGTTCGGAGGGGCTCGGGGGTTCGTTGTTAGAAGGCCGTTCTTTGCAGAGGGAAAGGTGGGGAGGGGAGGAATAAACGGAATAGGAGAGACTAGCGAGAAGAGAGAATGATGCGTGTGTTTCGAGGGACGACGCTTAGCTAAACAGCAAGAGCTCATAAAGATGTCATGTTGTCCAGAGGGTGTCGTCCAAACGGGAGTTAAATCAACGTGAGTGGCCACCCATCGTCCGTCACTCAGCTGGCGAGGTGCGTAGTTCCTCGTCCATCAGCTGGTGACACAGAGAAAGCCTTGTCTATCAAAAGTTGGTGCAGGTGACGTCTCATTCGTCAGCCGGTGACACGGATAGCTCTCCAATGCACATTTAAGATCAGACGGTCACTCGCATGTCTTTGGTGACGAGGCTGTCATAACGTCCCCATAATGGCGTAGGCTCCCTTGCAACACGCTGACGTGGGAGGACGAAGGATTCCGAGGAGCCAGCGTCACCCCGTGCTTTGAGTGACCCAATAAACGTCTTCCGAGGAGCCGAAATAGCCTCCGACGACGACGCAGGTGACTATAACTCTCCCAGCTGGTGACAGATTGCAGATGGCTCGTCAGGGGGTGTCCGAACCCAAAATTAACGACTGCATTGCCTGGGTGCGCGCGCAAGTGGGTCCGTAGGCGTCGAAAAAAGAGCAAGAAAAAAACGGGAATAGAAAAAGAGACGGTAAATCAGGCGTTTGTGGGTCAATTCTGCAAGAAGGAAAAGCCCCACGACAAGCGGGTCAACGAGGCAACAGAATGTGAGGACGAAGGAGACGTATGGAGCCGAGGGGAAAAAGAGCGGCGGCGAGAGGCAGGCAGAAATAACCGAGGGACAAAGGAAAAGCACAAGAGCAGCACCGCAGAAGATCTACGGGGAACAGGAAGCGGCGACAGTCCGAATTAGCAGAAGAACAAGGAACATTACGATATGAGATCTAGATAGCGTAACAATTAACAGCAGGTTGCTATAAGGAGGAATAGAACAAGAACAAAAATAACAAGAAGCGCATAACAGGAGATCTAGAGAGCAGTAACAAGTGACTCGGCGAGCACTAACATCGAGTTAAAGAGCAGCAACAGCCGGCATAAGTGCAGTAACAGTGACTTGCGGGGCAGGAGAGAGAGCGAGAAGGTATCTTGCAAAAGCAACAAGTAACTCGGATCAATGTAGCAGCCGGGGGAGGCCAAACTCTCTTTACTTTATGTAACGTGAAACTGCTCTTGCCTGCTCTTATACCTTGTAACTTGCAAGCCTTCTTTATTTCGCTTTTTTCTACATCTCCAGCGCCGCCGCCTCCCTGCATCCG
>NC_051406.1:37628244-37628390 GCF_015228065.2 Penaeus monodon | reverse complement strand
TTACTATCGCATTATCATCGCCCTAGCATTGGCCATTAGAATGTTAATTAATATCGTGTCAGCGCCGTCACACCTTGCTGATCATCTGACCTATCATTCCAAGCATATCTTAGCGAACGTAATGGCACTGTATTTATGTACTGAAA
>NC_051406.1:37627977-37628204 GCF_015228065.2 Penaeus monodon | reverse complement strand
CCGGAATGAGGGGAGTTGTGTTAAAGGGGGGGGGGTAGCTGTGATAGTACAGGCCACTAATGAACAACAGACGCACCCTCAATAACAATATTAATAGGAACAAATAGAATAGAGAACAACTACCATAAGAAAGACCATTTACAAAAAAGGGAACGTCACTTATAACATTTTTTACTCCCATCACAAAGGACATAGGGAAGTTCCATACATACACTCATACAGACATC
>NC_051406.1:37626799-37627045 GCF_015228065.2 Penaeus monodon | reverse complement strand
CATCGACAGAGCAGAGAGACAAGGTAATGGCGGCTTGACAGAATCTCCAGACACGTTGGAGAAGTGTTTGCAAGGCGAGAGCTGCGAACAGCAACAACATTATATGACTGTCTGCTTTGTTTTTGTTTTTTGTTCACCCTTTGTTATCTTTCCTCCCCTGTGCACCTCTTCTTTGATGTTCTTCATGCATACGGTGTCTGGTTCTCATTTTAGAGATAGACTTGGCCGCGGCTAGGAACAGTATCA
>NC_051406.1:37626466-37626577 GCF_015228065.2 Penaeus monodon | reverse complement strand
AGATAGGTAGACTGATTCAAACACACGAACCTACTTAGTATACGGGAATGCACGAAATACGAAAAAAGCCTAGGTCCATAGGAGGCCCCTCCCCTGGGGGGAGGGGAGGGG
>NC_051406.1:37626011-37626293 GCF_015228065.2 Penaeus monodon | reverse complement strand
GGGCATGGCCACCCTGGCGAGTGCTTTCCAGGAGAACTGAAATTGATCAGTTGCATATTCCACTCTGCGTGATTGAACGAGAGCATTTGGCGGAATACTTGCAAAGGTTTACATAACTGATTAGAGCCTGGGAAGCCCTCATAGCTGCTTCACGTGCCGGTTCGCGACTTCCTCGGGAGACGGATACTCAGGCGGCCGAAGGCGGAACGGGAAGCGGGGGATGGGGCTGCATCTTCGCGGGCCTCTCTCTCGCATCTCCTCGCGGCTTTGGGGGTTTTCGCG
>NC_051406.1:37625280-37625489 GCF_015228065.2 Penaeus monodon | reverse complement strand
TATAAATAAGAGTAAAATACTGATAATAAAGATACAGATGATAATGTAATAAGGGCAATGATATCTAAGGTATTTACACAGGAAAATTATTTATAACAATCTAAACAATTTAACAATATCATTCGCATAATGCCGCCTTCACTGCTAAAACGTACATGCACTTCAACGCTCATAATGCATCACACTTCGCACCTCAGGTTTTCGATACG
>NC_051406.1:37624177-37624838 GCF_015228065.2 Penaeus monodon | reverse complement strand
AAGTCGCGAGCATATGTCTACCTCACGTTCGTTTCCCGACAGCTGACATGGAATGGAAATACTAGACAGTAAGTTCCAATAACAAAATGACAATTACAAGAGACACACATGAACCATCTAGTAAGAAAAGACCTCTGGAAAACGAGCATCGTCGCGTTGAATTTCTTGGCAGAGGAACGTTCCTTCTTCAAGACAGTGATACGCTGGAGTACTCACCCCTCACGCGGTAGGGGGGGGGGGGCACTGCCATCTCTCACTTTTGGACGAGATTCAAGAAAAGAAGTATTTACGAAGATGAACCCAGCCCAGTCTACCAAGTCTGCACCAGCTGAGGGATGTTGCTGCCCTTCAAGATTCGTCATCAGTGCAAGCGACCGAATCCAGCGTAACCCTATAACACGTTTAAAATATTTGTGGCTTTCACTCATTCCCGCTGTAGAACTCAAAGGTAGTCTGTCCTGTGCTGTACCCAAATGTAGAGATTTTTTTCATGTTCAGATTTAGGAAGCTTAGATTTGCAGTAAATACCTTGTTGATGAGTTTATAATTTATATATGTAGACACGTTGAGTAGCTTAAGAAAAGAGGTGCAGCAATAATGGAAGCGTTAGATAATAGTGTTTGATTACTCATTGTTTATTTACATGTCGGTGTAAACTGTT
>NC_051406.1:37623831-37624019 GCF_015228065.2 Penaeus monodon | reverse complement strand
CTTTTTATGAAAACTTCGCGACGGAGCTTCACAGCCCGGAATCGAAGCAGTGTCTTTTCTCGATTCGAACCCCTCCCCTGACGCCTTCAGGCGACAAAAGACTCGAGTGATTGTCTCACCTTTTACAAAATCTGTTTCTTCTCGTGGCAGTTTTCGGTGATTGCGTGTGTCAGGGTATTGAGATCAGC
>NC_051406.1:37622179-37623694 GCF_015228065.2 Penaeus monodon | reverse complement strand
TTTAAAAATTATATCGTCAACATCATCACCAATTTTTACTCAATCATCACCAAAACACTTCACTATATTTACACTTTGTTTCCACTTTCTTTACATTTGCGATTGCAATATTTATTTTTTCCACAACCTGAGTCCCTTTAAAATAAATGAAAAAAAAAATTACATTAATTTTAGAAGACAATAAGAAAAGAAAAATAGAAGGGAAAAACTAACGTATTAATTTTAGGGAAAAAAAATATATAAAAGTCCTTCCTTTCCTAGGTGACGGTCTATTTTTAGGCCTTGTTTTAAACGCCTTTATATCAGGTGTTGATGTGCCGCCCGTGTCCCACGCGGACGACTGACAGCCTGTCGCGTGGTCTGCTGAAATTTCTTTCGGGTTTTGGGGCGGCGTGGGTCGTGGGCGGCTTGGAGATGGGCTGTTGGTGTTCTAAAGTATTGTTGTTGCTGTTATTTGCATTACTTGAAGTATTTTGATATGAGAATGCCTCTGACTTTCGACTGTTATTGCTGTTACTGTTTTTTTTTTTTTTCAATTTTTTACGGTTAGAGTGGCCTCCGTTGCTAATTCATTGCATGTTTCACAGAGGGGGTACTCAATATCTCAGGCACAGACGAGCAGATCGGAGAAGTGTGTAAGACAAGCAGTACCTCATCCAGCTTGTTCATTTGTCGGATAAGATTTCAATGAGCCTTGTGTAGAAAGAAATTGTCTGGGCGTCCATTCCTCTTAAATTTGTAAAAAGGAGCGTGATTTATATTTTGGCTTCTTTTAAAATATACTCCTCTTTTATCTTCATTTCGCTTATTAGCTTCTAGTAAAGTTAAACCCTCGATGGCATGGAGCTAAAGGTTCAAAGCTTCGGATGTCGATGGAGATTCCCTGCCCTCGTGTCCAGAAGCTTCGAGCACTTGCGCCGATTCTTGTTTCGTCTGAAGAGTTAGCTGTTTGGTAAGCCAGTAACAGACATTACACTAACGTTCTTGCAGCATTTCGTATTTTATATATTGTACTTCGTAATGCAGCCAAAGAGGAGCCACGTGAACACTGGCATGGAAAGCCTTCCACTGGCCATGTCGTAGGTCAGTAGCGACTGCGATTTTCTCTGTTAAGAACAAGCCCTTGGCGTTGATTGGTAGGGTTGTTAACGAGTTCGGGGCAGCTATTTCCTATGCTAGTTCTAGCTTCTACGACGCTTTCTACCGCAGTTCATTGGGTAGATGAAACCTAATCGTCTTCGAAAGTCCTCTTGTTTTAAATGGCGCTCCTTTGTTAATGTTGGCTGAGTTTCCTGTTATTTTATCAAATCAGTTTCCCGTATTTCATTTGGCAGAACAGCATGGGCTTCAGAGCTTTGTTCTACAGAATTCCGATGTTCTAGTTGTGCGCTAGTTACTCTCATCGTGTTTAAGGGCGCCTGTTCCTCGCAGGCCTGGTGGTGATTTCATCTTATCTCACAGGCGTAACAAGGCCGATATTTCGACGAGAGATGGGATGGCTTTCTCTTTCGCTTA
>NC_051406.1:37621567-37622134 GCF_015228065.2 Penaeus monodon | reverse complement strand
ACAGTTTTGAGTAACCAGAGGCGAATATAGGCTGCGCGGAGTCTCTCTTACCACGGTGTCTGAGTCAAATTTAAATTCTTTTACTCACTCATGGAAATTTAGACACACCTCTTGTGATAATGACCAATAATTATTTCCATTTCGTTGCCAGTAAATAATTATGAGGCTTGCCTGTCGCAATTTTGCATGACACTTTTAAAGTAGCCATTTTGAGGACCAGGTGTCATCTGCTCACATTACATTTTTATCATATAAATTTTCACTGTACTTGCTAGATTATCCGTGTACGCTATATGTTTGATATTTTCTCTACGAAAACTGACTTACCTCTTCACATATAACTTTGGCCGCCGGCTCTCACTGTTTCTTCGACTGACAAGATCTTGGCCTTGTTTTCTGTGTTTCACGTTAAAGAAGAAACAGATTCGTTTGTACCCTTTATGTGAAATCATTATATTGAAGCACAGTCGTCTGTTGGTCCTACTACCCCTGTTTTTTACATTATTATCAATACCCTTTGTAGTCTTGACCACCCTCCGCATATCAAACTTCACCACAGCCACCATG
>NC_051406.1:37621282-37621542 GCF_015228065.2 Penaeus monodon | reverse complement strand
TCTAGTCCCGCAAATGCAAGATAGAGCGCACAGAATATACATATCGCCCTTGTCGAAGTGGCGTACCTGGAGTGGCCGCTTTAACTTGTAATTTGGGAATCTGAGATCACCTCCCACAGCGCACGACAATTCCCTGACATAGTTGGTGCGGCGAGGAATGCAGACGCAGCCATAACTCGAGAAATGGACGCCGAGGGAAAGCCCGACGCGCTGTTGTGTCTGGAGTGTCGGGTTGTGTAGTTCACTTGGGATTTTTAAAA
>NC_051406.1:37620261-37620994 GCF_015228065.2 Penaeus monodon | reverse complement strand
GTTTTTTGTGTGTGGTTTATCCAGAAGTCGCGTATATTTTGTCTCGTGCAAATTCCGTGGTGTTTTGACACGAAATATTTAGGTTCTGTTATTTCATTTGCTCGCCGTGGGAGAGAATAGGTCTTTTGTAATTCTTTGAGTCTATCGTGATTATTAGAAGGACGATTACTATATACCAGTTTCCAAATTCAAAGACATGTCCAACGTATCATTATATGTAAATTGGACATATCCTTGTTGCCAGGGCTTATTACAGTAGTTTTCCATGAGGTAAAATATATGTCTTTAATATTAAATCAGGTGTTAAACCTTTCATTTTTACAATCGAGTCTAGCAATGGATTCAATATGGTTGAATAATGATCCGAAAACCGGTGAATGAAATGTAGTTCTACGGTAACGACCAATCACTTCAAAATGGCAAATGTGAATAGTTCTTTGGAACTGACGAATGGTCATTACCCCCCACAATGATGACTGAATAACGACGCCAAATAGACACACGCCTTGTTGTTCATCCTTTAACGGCCGTTCTTCATCTATCATGCTCTTTAGCCATCGGTCTACTTCGCTGCTGATGATTCCGCCTCCGGGACTTTGAGCGATGCATTATTAATAAAAGCGGGAATGAATTTGCCTTTGATGCAATTGGCGCGGTTCTCTCGGCCACGCTCCTCCGCCCTCCGGATCGGTTCCCTGGTTTTATTTACGAGAGTGGACTGTGTGTTATTAGC
>NC_051406.1:37619702-37620089 GCF_015228065.2 Penaeus monodon | reverse complement strand
TAACGCAGATGTTTGATACTGTTATGTTCTTTTTATGTCTATTTTTACTGATCCTCTGTTTTGTTGGTATAGCTTCCTGTATTTTGTCAATATATTACTACTATTTAATACTGTCCCGGCTCTCAGTATTATAATTCGCATGTCTTATTTCGTGAATATTTCCCGTGATTAATTGTTTTAAAGATTATCATTGGCAGAGCTATCAGGGATATTGACATGTACGCCACTATCGATAGCAAGTATTATTGCACACAGAGTCATCAATGTTTTTATTTTTATTTATTTTTTCTCGTTTGGTTAAAGTTATGCCGGTCATTCTTGTATTAGTTTATCTTCCTCTAGATTGGAAATAGTGCATCTAGATACTAAGAAATTAATAAAGTTAAT
>NC_051406.1:37618726-37619088 GCF_015228065.2 Penaeus monodon | reverse complement strand
ACATGCATATATCCATTTCTTTCTTAGCAAGTATCTTTGTGATGTAAAACGAGAAAGAGGAATGCAACTCCCCCCATCCCCCCTCCGTATTTTTTCTTGTCTATTTTTTTTTACTTCGTGGCTCAATCGCGTCCGGTCATTTCCCAGTACACCTGACTACACCTGAATATTGATATTAATCCAATATCCAATAGCCAATATTAATTCAAACACCACAGGTTATTGATGATGCTTTCACTCACGTCACCCCAGCTATCACCCGGCCTGTAAACGGGACGCGGCGCTGGCGGAAGAGTGCGCTGCTTCTCGGCCGGAGGGACTCGAGCGGTCGCAAGGAAGGCGCCCCTTCTGGTATTCGGCCT
>NC_051406.1:37618392-37618487 GCF_015228065.2 Penaeus monodon | reverse complement strand
GTCTGTATGAGTAATATGTATGAAACTTTCCTATGTCCTTTGTGATGTGAGTAAAAAATGGTATAAGTGACGTTCCCTTTTTTTGTAAATAGTCT
>NC_051406.1:37617984-37618323 GCF_015228065.2 Penaeus monodon | reverse complement strand
CATTAGTGGCCTCTACTAATATAGCATCTACCTCATTATAACCGATGTGGTACGATTAAAAACGGGAAAAAAATAATTTCACAATATCGTATTATTAATTATTCATGATATATTACAGTGATATGTATTTTTTTCTGCTTGAACTCAATGAACCGGACCCTATAATTAATCAGTGTATTAATTTAACTGCCTTGTTGTTTAGGGTTTCATGCATACTAACCCTCGGTCTGTTTCGGGGTTTGCAGTTGAATCTAAACAGGATAGGGCCTGTAAAGGTGCTTCTGTTTATTTATTTTGTCGTATATTCAGTTATGGGATCTCGCAGGTATATATGTAAGA
>NC_051406.1:37617364-37617484 GCF_015228065.2 Penaeus monodon | reverse complement strand
GTATGTATTTGACGAATTCCGATTAAATCTTACGTGGATTTTATCGAAACGCGTCAGATAAACCTCTTTGCCCTGTCATGTTTTCTCTTATTTATACCTTTCTCTGCACTATCACCAATG
>NC_051406.1:37617007-37617332 GCF_015228065.2 Penaeus monodon | reverse complement strand
TACTAGAACCTTTTCCCCCTCATTCTCTCCTCTCATTATCGCTACACCGAATACACATACCCTGTACATGTAATATAATTCATATATGCATGCAAGCATATATGCCAGACGGGGAGATAAGACAGTGCATTAGCATACCATTTACCCTAGAGATACGACTATTTAGAGGCAGATCAAAGAGAGAGCGATAGACATGCCAAAAAACACTGTGAGCGGCGCTGCTCCCTCCTAGCAACGGGAGGAGGGGTGGGGGTGGGGGTGAAGGGAGGTGGGAGAGGGGGAATGGAGGGTTGGGGGTAAGGAGGGGGGTTGGGAGAGGGGATGG
>NC_051406.1:37616620-37616801 GCF_015228065.2 Penaeus monodon | reverse complement strand
GTCACAAGAGGGGAAAAGGGGGGAAAGAGGGGAAGGGGTAAAGGGGGGGAGGGGCCACGTCCTCTCCATCTTAGACTCACTTAGAACGGCGCAGGTGGAGAAGCCTCGGGGCCTTTTTGAGACGAGCTCGCTGGAATGTTCGCTGGATTTAGGGCTTGGATGGGGGGGGGGGAGGGAGAAG
>NC_051406.1:37616074-37616201 GCF_015228065.2 Penaeus monodon | reverse complement strand
ATGAGGGAATGAGAGAGATAAAGTGGCACAGACATAACATACAATAAACTTCAACTGTATTATTCACATTTCCCGTAACGTTTGTATTGCAACTAACCCTGTGTGCACGTAGAAGAAACCCGGTGTA
>NC_051406.1:37615520-37615815 GCF_015228065.2 Penaeus monodon | reverse complement strand
CCCAATCCACCGTTTACAGATTTACCGGCCCCTCACATAATGGTCACATATATCCTATATAAATCGAGGTCCAGCGTGCTATTAACCAAATAAGATATGCCTCCACGTATTCTGCGATCACATTACAAAGGCTATCCACGAATAGAAGAGAATAGAAGAGAATCCGCAGTCCATTAAGAGAGTTATATTAGTCGTGTTCTCCTCACTCACTCGAGATGAACCCGCAGCCTCCAGTGGGAGAGCAGCGGGTATCAGATGAGGCGCATAAATATTCGTGGGTTGTGGAGCGTGAGAA
>NC_051406.1:37615250-37615458 GCF_015228065.2 Penaeus monodon | reverse complement strand
GGAGGGGATCTGCTCTATGAAGGAGGGTGGTTGAGGGGTGAGGGTGGCGAGGGGGAGTGTCTTGTGTCCTTGTATCACTTACCTGGTCAAGCTGTGTTGTAGGTGTAGAGGAATGTACTGCGGATGAAGAGGGACTGAGGGATGGAAAAAAACTGATATGTAAGTAGATGTATGTACCTTGGGAAATACACATGCAATTGCATGCGTG
>NC_051406.1:37614586-37614950 GCF_015228065.2 Penaeus monodon | reverse complement strand
GCAGCGGCGAGCGAAGCCAAGGCGGTCAAGCGCGACGCACCGTCCGCCGCGAGATCTTAATAAGTAGCCAGTAATGCTCCAAACAATTAAGCCTTTTGTGCTTAACACCTCCGCGACCTCCAACGCCAGCCAGTTTGGGAGTGCTGCGGAAGGGCGAAAGTCCGGTGGAGTTAGCAGGCGGCGATCGACCAAGTGTGCGCCGTCGTTGGCTGGCTTTATGATCCAGCATCCGTCATTGTTGCCAGCTTTGGCTGAGCAGTTTCATCATCGTTACCTCTTGCGCCTCGCTGTTGATGCAGCCGTAAAGTGCGGGCTATCAGCGGCCCTAACAAGCTGCGTGGTGATGCGCCGCGCCAGCGCTGGC
>NC_051406.1:37614301-37614539 GCF_015228065.2 Penaeus monodon | reverse complement strand
TCACCTTGCCGGCACTGCTACGTGGTGGTGATAGTGGCGAAGTTATGATGCAATCACGCCAGAGCTGCTGCGTGGTGTTGATGAACAAGGTTGAAATAGTGAAGCTGGTGATGCGTCGGAATTACATAATGGTGATGATAAAGCCGCGCCAGAGTTGGTGCGTGGTGGTGATACGTGTGATAAGATGATGGTGATGAGGCCACACCAGCACTGCTTGCACAATACGTTTGTGCTGAAA
>NC_051406.1:37612027-37612557 GCF_015228065.2 Penaeus monodon | reverse complement strand
TCTTTCTCCTCTCCAACGCGTCGCATCCCCGAGGCCTCAGCTGTTCACAACACCCAATAAGTCACCACAACATAGGGATAGTGGTGTTGTGATGACACTGCCATACCAGGGCCGGTGGGACTTTCCTGGAACATTAATTACGTCCAAGTTAATATGATTAATGTGCAGAGGAGTACATGTTGCCCGCTCGAAGGGGGGACTAGACTAAACTTCTGGGCGTCGTAAAAGATATATGTGTATATGTGTGATTTATGAGTATATGTCTGGTTAATGTATACGATTATTGATTTATTGTGTCTGACAAGAGTGCAGAGACATTATCTGTTACGAATATTTACATTTCGTTCAGGTTTATATTAATTTTGCATAGTTTAGCTTTATCAACTTATGTGGCATGAAGAAACAATTAAATAGATTAGTTTATATTATCACTTCTTTTACCGTTTTCCTAATTGTTACGATTATTTTTATTTATCTGATATATCCATTTTCGATGTTTTTCATTTCAAAATCTGAATTATGCCTTGCCC
>NC_051406.1:37611449-37611800 GCF_015228065.2 Penaeus monodon | reverse complement strand
GTGAAGTTGGGGTTAGGTGACCGAGTAGGGTAAGGGGAGAAGGGGAAGGGTGAATGGGGGAGGAGAAGGGGAAGGGAAATAGGAGAGGGGAAAAGGAGAGAAGGGGAGGTATAGGAGAGGGGAAAAGAGGGGGGGAGGGGAAGGGGGAGAAGGGGAAGTGTGGGTGGGCAGGAGGTTGTCGAGTCTGAGTCCTGCGTATTGATCACCCAGCGCGTCCCAGCTGCTTTGCGAGAGGTTCCCAGCCTGTCCCAAGCTCATGGGAGGTTGAAATGAGGCATGCGGGGGTTGGGGAGGTAGGGGTCGTGGGGTTGGGGGGAGGTGGGGTTAAGAGGTTGGGCGAGGGGAGTGCAG
>NC_051406.1:37611239-37611412 GCF_015228065.2 Penaeus monodon | reverse complement strand
GGGGGGGCAGAGGAATAGGGTCAACGACTGGTAATCTTGACCTCTTTCTCTGAATAATGAAGTGGGTAGGTCACCTGTGTAAGGGAGGGATGGGGGAGGAGGAGGGTAGGGAAAAGTAAAGTAGCGAGGAGACTTCTTTAGCATCCCTTTTTTTCCAAGTGTGCATGCTAGCA
>NC_051406.1:37609715-37609915 GCF_015228065.2 Penaeus monodon | reverse complement strand
CCTACCGTCGCTCCCAAACAACGCCTCCAATTTGTCTTGCCGAAACAGCAACACAGCGCGAGATACAGGCAGGCCACAGCACAAGCATTGCGACATTATAAAACACTTAATTAACGTGTCAGTCATGGCTGTATCTGGCCATGATAACAGGGAGGGAGGAATGTTTGTGGCCCCACAACGAGCCGCTTAAAGGTGAGTTA
>NC_051406.1:37608847-37609357 GCF_015228065.2 Penaeus monodon | reverse complement strand
GGTACCAAATACAACGATTGTTAACGAATCTCTCTTCTCTTTGCAGGTACGGATCCCGTAGGGTCTTCTGCCATCGGATAGTAAGTACACGCGAAATAGGGCTTGTGTATGCGCAGAGTGTGGCAAACTTTTACAGTGGGAGTGTAAAATTATGCAAATGGGTAACAAATACACGAAGACAAGAGCTTGTACATGTTAAGCATTCAGAACTAAGGCCGTAATCACCGCTGAACTCGGTTTATAAATATTTGCAGTGTTCTAGGCCAGCGTGAAACACTACCGGCCACTTTGTCAGACTTACTGAAATTACAGCGCGAAGTTTGTCAGACTTTTCCGGAGTCTTTTAGCCCAGGGAGAAGCTATCAGTTTGAAACACATTTCTAAAAATGGGGAGGGAGGGTTAGGAGGGTGGCATTCGCGAATATACAAACCATTTAGGTGGGAGGAATATGTCGGAATATTTTCCATGACACATTCTCTTCTTTGACAACAGCAGATTTTTATATAACA
>NC_051406.1:37608644-37608813 GCF_015228065.2 Penaeus monodon | reverse complement strand
AACAATATCGGAAAACCTGGTGTTGCCTTTCGCGGTCCTGCCGTTATTACGTTATAGAGAGATTGGTTTGACCCCCCCCCCCCCATCCCCCGAAGCACGACGGATATTATAACCTGTTACCTGCGCTGGTCGTTAGTTGGCGAGAATGAATGGAGACAGAGAGAGGCTT
>NC_051406.1:37608290-37608510 GCF_015228065.2 Penaeus monodon | reverse complement strand
TGGACGAAGAAAAATACGAATAGAATAAGATAGAGAAGTTGATAATACTAGAAAGGAAGAAATAAATCCTCATTCCTTATTATTCCACATCTTTTCATTATAATCAAAATCGGATCAGACGCACTACAGGTGGCGCTACTTTCCCGTCCGGCAGAACCTCTTTTATTATCAGGTTGTTTTTCCGAGCCCGAGTTCACCAGCGTGTACGTGTCTAGTCCTC
>NC_051406.1:37607830-37607969 GCF_015228065.2 Penaeus monodon | reverse complement strand
AGTTATCAAACTCAGGAAGTTTGTTTTATTATTGCAGTTGGTTTCACGTTTTACATTTTGATGAGCCGAATCTCGTGCATGTCAAGATGGTGACACCTTTACGCGTAAGTACGTGCATAATTGCACAGAGTACACAGAA
>NC_051406.1:37607059-37607408 GCF_015228065.2 Penaeus monodon | reverse complement strand
CCTAAAAGTAGAAATGTTTTTAGTAATAGAACCACATAAGCTTCTACACGACTCGTTCGAGCGCCGGTTTAGGGCCACACCCCGACCTGACTCCTCCTGTCATTCAGCTTGAGTTAACAGCCCGGCGTCGGTCCGGAATTCCTAAAACACGCAAATCATTACACCAGCGTAACGTGATTAATTTTCTTACACATTCAGCTGTATTCAAGGTACCCCTGGAATTATTCAAAATTATATTCAAATATGCAGTTCAATTGCATTCAATTACACGTAACGGGGTGAAATTTATGCAGGATAATTTATGAATCTCAGATTTGGTATTCTGCGACAGCGAAAATGAAATATGAAA
>NC_051406.1:37606590-37606719 GCF_015228065.2 Penaeus monodon | reverse complement strand
TTGCAATAAAATTTAGCGATTCTCACCCATCTTTTCCTGTCTTCATTTTCCTCCTCGCTTCGTTTTCTCTCTCTTTCTAAATCTCCTCTTTGACCATTTATAATCTTTTCACATTTTCCTTTTTCGCAT
>NC_051406.1:37606391-37606534 GCF_015228065.2 Penaeus monodon | reverse complement strand
ACACTGTATTCGTTGCTCGCCAGTGCAGGGTCTTTCACTCGTCAAACTTTATAATCATTTTGAAATTTCGTATCAGCTGTTTCTTCTTGATACTTTCACTGGAATTTGATTAAAAAGGGGATTTTTTTTACAGCTTTCTTTAC
>NC_051406.1:37605439-37605542 GCF_015228065.2 Penaeus monodon | reverse complement strand
ATATTGAGTTACCAACCTGCTCTTAATATTATAAGTAAAATGAGCTAAATGTATCTAAAACACACGTAGAGGCCATGTTTTTTCCCCGATGTTTACCTTGTGC
>NC_051406.1:37604894-37605181 GCF_015228065.2 Penaeus monodon | reverse complement strand
CGCACATTTGATTCTTATCAGATTTAAATACACATTGTAAGTCCCCGTCCTTTTAAAAATATCAACAGTATCAATTTTCAATCTGGCAAATAGATTAAAATATATAGCAGCAATCTGTTTTGTTAGCGACGTATTCATTATTTTATCAGTATAAATAACAAATCTGCTGAGGCGAGACTCGCTGACAGACAGACCAAAATTATGTGAAAAACATATTTTGACGAACAAGGCAATAGCATCACGCCACACAAATTTGTCAGTCACAGTCGTTAAAATGATTAATCGGG
>NC_051406.1:37603406-37603660 GCF_015228065.2 Penaeus monodon | reverse complement strand
TCCTCAGACCTACAGGAATACAGTTGTCCTAACGGAACCGGAGCAGGTTGACGCTTAAGGAACACACATCCGCCTTGTCATTAGGACTCGATACGTCAGCGTTATCAAGTTCTCGTTCAGTGATAATGGCAGTCACTATCAATTACGTATTGATGGTGACCCCCTCGCCCTGACCTGTGATGGTATTTTCGCCTTGGGCTGGAGTATGTTCGTGGTCTTGTGATAGAGTGTTGTGGTGACCAAGTAATGTGGTA
>NC_051406.1:37602545-37602901 GCF_015228065.2 Penaeus monodon | reverse complement strand
AGTCATGACAAAGACTCAGCATTAGCATGGAATTAAGTTCCTTTATAGAAGAACCCAAAAATAATCTACCAGCTTTGTAGGCAGTACCTAAGGCCGTAAGACACCTGGGTTGTTAGTCAAAACTCCCGTGATGTTTAACGAGAGTTTGAGCCGTAAAGTTCGGGCCGGGGGAGTGCCAGCGGGCCAAGGTTGGGGGAGAGGGTGGGGGGGAGGGGTTCGCGGAGTTTTCAGGCATCGCGCTCTGTGCAACCTCATCGACCTTCCGCTAAGGGGAGTACTAAACAGCTGGTGACGAAGACAGAATAATGAGGGAACAGAAGATTGCTGGCAGGAAGGGAGAAACGAGGGTGGTGGTT